>NC_081357.1:23692703-23992703 GCF_030684315.1 Stegostoma tigrinum
CTTTTTAAAAGAAAACTTAATTCAATTTCTACATGGTGTGAGTTCAGCAGAAGAGTTTTGTTCATGGAAGATACAGCAGAGAGAGCTCAGCCCTGTGTGTTGCATGGCATGCGATATGTGCGAAATCTTAGTTGTACCTGATGGTTTGGATGGAGCGTGTTGCTGAACAAAGAAACCTAGGGATGGGGGTTCATAGACTCTTGAAGGTGGAGTCTTGGTTAGACAAGGCGGTGAAGAAGGCATTTGGCACATTTGCCCTCATTAGTCGATGCATTGTGTATAAAAGTTGGGATGTCGTGTTGCAGCTGTACTGGACATTGGTTCGGCCACTTTTGGAATTCTGCATTCAATTCTGGTCTTAATGTTATAGGAAGGATCTTATTAAACTTCAAAGAGTTCAGAAAAGATTTACAAGGAAGTTCAAAAACAGATGTTGCTGAAAAAGCTCAGCAGGCCTGGCAGCATCTTTGAAGAAAAAAATCAGAGTTAACGTTTCAGTTCCATTGACACTTCCCCAGAACTGTTCTCCTCTGTTCTGAGGTAGGGACACCAGACCCAGAACATTAACTCTGATTTTTTTCTTCACAGATGCTGCAAGACCTGCTGAGCTTTTCCAGAAACTTCTGTTTTTGTTCCTGATTTACGGCATCCACAGTTCTTTCAGCAGTCCAACTTGTCCATGCTGATCAGATGTCCGAAATAAGTCGAGTCCCATTTGCCAGCATTTGATCCATATCCCTCAAAACCCTTCCTATTCGTATACTCCTCCAGATGCCTTTTAAATGTTGTAATTATACCAGCCTCTACCACTTCACCTGGCAGCTCATTCCATGCACGCACCACCCTCTGTGTGAAAAAAGTTGCCCCTTGGGTCCCTTTTAAATCTTTCCCCTCTCACCCACACTTTTTCCTTCCATTTTTTGGCTGCCCCACCCCAGCGAAAAAGACTTTGGCTATTCACCCTCTCCATGTGCCACATGATGTTATAAACCTTTGTAAGGTCACCCCTCAGCCTCTGACTCTCCAGGGGCAAAGTCTCAGCCCACCCACCCAGTCCCTCTGTATAATTCAAAACCTCTAATCCTGACAACATGCTTGTTAACGCTGTACAACTCTCTCTCTCTAAATGGCACTGGTTTGATCAGGGTAAGTACGCAGTTTTGGAGCTTGAGCACCAGCTGAAGGCCCAGCAGTGTATTTTTTGAGGCTGAGAGTTATTAGGATGGAATGGTTTTCAATCTGGTTGGCTTGCAGCTTAAGGAAGTGCAGTCATGGAAGGAGTGGGTGGGCCATCAATCAGAGGAAGGGAGGCAGTAAAACCCCCAGAGTGTATTTCAGTCAAGAAAAACATTTCTGTGCAGAAGGGCAGTGACAGTGACAGTCGATCTGGCGGGTGCACTCGGAGCCCAGCTGCATCATGGAGGAGCACTGGGATAGAGCAAGCGCTTCAGGTGGTAGGAAACTCAATAGAGAGGAATATAGGTAGACGTTTCGGCAACTGTAGATGTAGTTCTTGACTGGCATCCCCTGCTTTTCTGCCAAGAAATTCCAGGTGTCTGCAACACGGGAATCCAGTTGTTCCTCGTTTGCCACATTCGGAGCGTGTGTCAGTGATTGTGCAGGGCAGCTCCGGTCTGACAACGGTGGTCCAAGTAGGCCGGGGCCTTTTTAAAGATGGCGCCAATGCCCGGGACGCCGGTCGATTTCAGGATACCCTGGCAGTGCCAAGTTCTCCCAGGTATGGAGTGGCGAAGAATCCCATTAGCGTCGGAACGAGAGGACTGCTAGATCGTGGATGGGGATGAATTCAAGATGAAAGTGCAAGAAACCTCTTTGAGAGAAACCTTCCACAAAATTCAACAAAAGTGACCCCTTGTGCCGAAAGAAAAAGTCAGACCCAAATACAGAACGCTGGGGGAAACTGGCAGCATCTGCGGGGAGAGAAACAGAGTGAACATTTTGAGTACAGAATGATTCTTTTTAAGATTCAGGCCATGGTCCTGAGTTCTGATTTGAGAGTGAAATGGTTGCAGACTGGGTGGGAAACATTGCAAGGTACATGACAGTACTCTGCAGCTTGTATTCTCATCCAGATCGGTGAGTTCAGCCTGAATATGCGTCTTCAAACGTGAACGTGCTTTCACTGCTGTGTGTGTGAGTTGGACTCATACGCACAGGGTCTGACAGGAATCGTGGCCATCATTGCCACTACAACGGGAGTAGGCCATCCATCCGTACCTTAACTGCCTTTCTTTTAACACCTACAAGGAACAAAAACTTCAATTGTTCCAACATCAAGTGCATTGGTTGGGGAATGTGTTCCAAACTCCCACCTTCTCCTTTGTGTGATCATGTGACTTCACTCATGGATGACCAGCCACTGATAGGTTTGTGTTTGGATGTCCAGGAGGGCAGCTTGTGTGTTTCATTTTGCGGTAACAATCCAATTGCTTGCAATTGATATCTGATTGCAAGGCAATGTTGTGAAAGGGGATTTCTGGGAGTGGGAATTAATTGGAGTTCTGAGCCGATTTACAAGAATGCAGCTAGGAATCATTCATTTTTTAATCAATCTGACAGTGTTTGCCCTAAGTAAGTTAGTATACAAATGAAACTGTATCATGCTTTATTACAACGTCAGATTTACATTGAGAGCTTTCCAGAATGAATTTGGACTAGGCAGTTATTTCAGAACAAAGGCCTTTTATGGATGCAATTTGTTCCACTTGACTGGCTATTTCTATTTTCTGATAAATTAATGACAGTGAAACCTAAAAGGCAAACTAGATCAATCTTCTTACATGATGCATTTCAAAGTCTAGTACACCAGCAAAAGATTCTGATTCTACAACGAGTAGGTCTGGTTGTTTATTATAGAAAGGATTAGATTACAGTGTTTGACGTCTTCAGCCAGATTTTAAGGAGCAAACCATTAAGTTGTGATAATAGTCCAATTACAGAAAATTATTTTTGTGTTATAAAAAAAGCACAGAAGTAATGTCATCTGAAGGTCTGGTTAGTATCTGCCACTTGGTAATCAAATTGATTCGCACTGATTCATGTTGTCTGTGTCAGTTCAGGGTGCTAGCCACTGCATTTAATTCCTATCAGAGATCATGGGAACTGCAGATGCTGGGGTTACCTTGCATTTAATTCCTATGCCATTATTAGAAAGTCATTTTAAAACCATTCGGTACCGATGAGTGTATGTCAGTTGTAGAGATGTATGAAGGCTGGATTGGAGCTATGTTGTCTGAGAGATTTCTCAAACACTTGGTTGATCTTCTGCGTGAGTTCGCAGCCAATAGTAATTAAACGTAACGTGGATGCTTCAAACCAAGTGCTAGGATTTACGGGGCGATTACTTTCTTTATAGTCCATAGGCCCTATTTTCCTGTTGAATGGATATCAGTGATCAAGCGTAGGAGGAAAATCCTATTTCTTCATGTGTTACTGACAAATCAGAGTGACATGATGAATTGTAGTAATAAGGCTGCCATTGTGAATTCAAACACCAGCATTATTATCATGCAAAATTATTGTTTAAACCATAACTTCAATTTCACATTGATTGTCATCAAATATCTGTGTCACTTTGCTAATAAATGTAAAACAACTGATTCCAGGTATTGTGGTCAAATAAATTCAATGAATGGAATTTCCATCTAAAAGTCTATCAACTGTGTGAAGTTTTCTGATCGTACTATTTCGTTCCTGCATCCCAGAATTTTCCACGATCGCTGCTCTCAAGAATATGATCCCTTGGACAAGGAATAATTAAAGGGAAGGTGTCCAACATGTCCCAGGACAATGAATGTCAGTTAGACATTCTCTCCCATCCAAATCAAATTCTTTCACGGCAGAATAAACTGGGAAGGCGATGGCCTAATGGCATTATCGCTGGACTGTTGATCCACATAATGTTCTGTGAACCTGAGTTCGAATCCTGCCAAGGTAGATGGTGAAACCAAAAAAAAACTGAATCAAGAGTCTAATGATGACTGTGAATCCTTTGCTGATGCCCTTTGGGGAAGGAAACTTCCCTCCTTACCTGGTCTGGTCTACATGTGACTCCAGACCCACAGCAATGTGGTCGACTCTTAACTGCCCTCTGGGCAATTAGGGATGGGCAATAAATGCTGGCCTAGCCAATGACACCCTCATCCCGTGAACAGATAAAGGGAGAAAAGAAATCTCCTCCGGCTCCATTCAAAAACATTGTATTAGACAGTGAGACAGGTTTCAAAGGGGAAATGTCAGTAACTGAGCTTTGGCTAACTGATTAGGCTGAGGAGGATGCTAGGCTGGTAGCTATAGAAACATATAGTGAGATGATACATCAATGATGAGAATGATTATAGCTGCACATTCTTGATGAGAAAGGAAGGTGGAGAAGAGGGGTAGGAGAGGTGGAGGGAAGACGTGACATGGAATGGAGAAGGAGAATTGGTGGGGTGGGGAGCAGAGACAAGATACAAAGAGTGTGAAGGAGAGTATAAGGTAGAACGAACAAGCTTTAACAAGATACTTTGCTGCTTCAGTAGATGCTAATAGCTACGCAAATAAAACCTGACTAATTATTCCCAGTATTTACAGATTGTTGTTAAAGGAAAGGTCAACATGATTGAATCACCTACTTGTTCAAAATGAAATGGAAGAGGAGTTAATATAATTTTCAGTCTTTGTTACCACTTCAGACTTTGTTTAGCAAGGAGACTGATGCTCTGAATTACCATTTGCAGTACAAGGAGGATTTTTAATGGAAATTTCCTAAAGTTTTGAATTTTCAATTGCTCTGTTTACAGGCTTCTACAGCAAAAAAAAATTAGCTCAAAATGTTTTGAAAATTCCAACGACAAAAGAACCATTCACAGGGTTAATGAGAGATAATAGGAACTGCAGGCGCTGGAGAATCCAAGATAACAAAGTGTGGGGCTGGATGAACACTGCAGACCAAGCAGCACCTTAGGAGCGGGAAAGCTGACATTTCGGGCAACCATCCACAGGGTCACAGGTCACGGACTGATTCTTAAACCGGGGTTATCATCAGAGCTAAAGAATTAATCAAATCACAGAGAAGTCCCCAGTTTTCCAGTGTGATAAATTCATGTTAACAGGAGACACTGGTCAGGAATCTGTACTTCACGAGAAATAACTATTTATTATAAATAAATCTGTTCTAAGCACAGGCAAACAAACTAGGAATTATCAACATGCAGCTCTCTGGGTTAAACTCTGTCTATTCTTAATTCCTTACACAGACATGTAGACAAACAGAGACAAACATAAAAATTTAAATGCAATCAAAATATTGTGGATGCCAAAAATCTGAAATGAAAACAGAAAATTTTTGGTGAACAAAATTAGGGCACATGGTATTGGGGGCAAAATACTGACTGGATTGAAAATTGGCTGGCTGACAGGAAGCAAAGAGTAGTGATAAACAGGTCCCTTTCGGAATGGCAGGCGGTAACCAGTGGGGTACCACAAGGTTCGGTGCTGGGACCGCAGCTCTTAACGATATATAGTAATGATGCAGACGAAGGCATTAAAAGTAATATTAGCAAATTTGCCGATGACACAAAGTTGGGTGGCAGTGTGAAATGTGAGGAGGATGTTAGAAGAATACAGGGTGACTTGGACAGGCTAGGTGAGTGGACGGATGCATGTCAGATGCAGTTTAATGTGGATAAATGTGTGGTTATCCACTTTGATGGCAAGAACAGGAAGGCAGATTACTATCTAAATGGAGTCAAGTTAGGTAACGGGGAAGCACAATGAGATCTAGGTGTTCTTGTACATCAGTCAATGAAAGCAAGCATGCAGGTACAGCAGGCAGTGAAGAAAGCTAATGGCATGCTGGCCTTTATCACAAGAGGAATTGAGTATAGGAGCAAAGCGGTCCTTCTGCAGCTGTACAGGGCCCTGGTGAGACCGCACCTGGAGTATTGTGTGCAGCTTTGGTCTCCAAATTTGAGGAAGGACATTCTTGCTATTGAGGGAGTGCAGCATAGGTTCACGAGGTCAATTCCCAGAATGGTAGGATTATCATATGTTGAAAGATTGGAGCGACTGGGCTTGTATACACTTGAGTTTAGAATGATGAGAGGGGATCTGATTGAGGCGTATATGATTATTAAGGGATTGGACACTCTGGAGGCAGGAAGCATGTTTCCGCTGATGGGTGAGTCCAGAACCAGAGGACACAGTTTAAAAATAAGGGCTAGGCCATTTAGAACAGAGTTGAGGAAAAACTTCGTCACCCAGAGAGTGGTGGATATATGGAATGCTCTGCCCCAGAAGGCAGTGGAGGCCAACTCTCTGGATACATTTAAGAAAGAGATAGATAGAGCTCTTAAAGATAGAGGAATCAAAGGTTATGGGGATAAGGTAGGAACAGGATAATGATTGTGGATGATCAGCCATGATCATAATGAATGGTGGTGCTGGCTCGAAGGGACAAATGGCCTACTCCAGCACCTCTTGTCTATCGTCTATTGCCTATAAAATGCTGGAGAAATTCAGCAGGTCTGGTAGCATGTGTAGAGAGAGAAGCAAGAGTTAGTACTAATGTAAAGGAGAAGGTATTGTGAGGAGTGAGACCAATGCAGACTAGGAGCCCACTTTGTAGAATAGCCCTGCCCTGTCGTTACGACTGACCCCTCACTTTCCTGCCACGTACCGTTTCAATAACCCATCCTGCTTCCATGCTAGCATTTTCATCCTAGGCTTGCTGTACTGTCCCGGTGAGGCTCGACATAAGTTTGAGGTGCAAGATCTCATTTTCTGCTGAGACACTCTGCAGGCTTTAGGAGCCAACACTGAGTTCTGCAGTTTTAATCTTTATGCTACATTTTGATTACACCTGTCGTGCCTAGTTTGTGTCTTGTTGGCTTTGTTCTCAGCAGAGCGGACCAATTTCCCTCATTTCCACAGCTCACATTTCCAACCATTTTACATTTTAATTTCGCCTGTGTCGCTGTTAGCGCGGTTTTTTTGTGTTTTGCTGGGGGCTCCCACACCATCTGTACTACTTGCTTCTCTTCCCGTCCATCTACAGCATGATAAAAGTATCATTTTCGAGCCTCTTTCAATCTTATCAGATTCAAAACATTAACATAGTTTCTCTTTGCACAGACATTGCATGAGGTTTCGCAGTATTTTCTGCTTTTATTTTTAAGAAGTGTTATGGGTGGAGATAAACTAAAATAAGTGAACACACTTCAGTAGGGCCAGGCCACAGGATTCACTGAGATTCCCTTGTACATCTTGACAGTCCTTCTGATCTCTGATCTTCTTTCCAAGTTCTTTCAGTCTTTACTACAGAGACAGGACAGTTTCACCACTTATTGTTCAGTCTCTCCATCACTGGTTAAATGCAGCAGCTTATAGACAAATGAAAGTGAGAATAGTTAACTGTCATGCAATTTTTTTTAAATTCTCTGCTAGGAGAGAGTCTTTTTAGAATCTGGAGATTTTCAGTCCCTGCCTTGTCCACACATAGGCTATCCACCTGTCCATGAGATAACCAGGCTTGTGCACCCCTGCCTCACACACACTCCTGAATGAAAAATCAAACAACAGCCTGTCTCTGGGGCAACTTAAACACACATCAGTCATGTTGATGGGTCCAATAATCCTCCCCCACTGCTTGAACAAGGTAGCAGTGTAAATGCAACTCGCAATCACCAAAGAACTAGAAGACATAGGAACAGAATTAGGCCATTCAGTCCAGACTGATATGTTTCTCAACCCCATTCTCCTGTTTTCTCCCCATGCCTCTTGATCCCCTTCCCAATCAACAACCAGTCCATCTCTTTCTTGAATACACTCAGTGAGTTGGCCTCCATTGCCCTCTGTGGTGACAAGGTGCACAGATTAGCCAGAGGTGCATAGTGGCTCAAGGGATGGCACAGTGGCTCAGTGGTTAGCACTGCAGCCTCACAGCCCCAGGGACCTGGGTTTGATTCCACCCTCGGGTGACTGTCTGTGTGGAGTTTGCACATTCTCCCTGTGTCTGCATGGGTTTCCTCCAGGGGCTCTGGTTTCATACCACAGTCCAAAGATGTGTAGGTTAGGTTTGGCTATGCTAAATTGCCATAATGTCCAAGCATCTACAGGCTAGGTGGATTAGCCATAGGAAATACGGGGCGAGGGTTGGGGTAGTTGGCCTGGGTGGAATGCTCTTTAGAGGATTGGTATGGGCTGAATGGCCTGCTTCCATACTGTAGGGAAGCTATTCTATGACTCTTACAGCTGAAGTTCCTCCTCATCTCAGTTCTAAAATGTTGTCTCTTCACTCTGAGAAAGTGCCCTAGGCCCTAGTGCCTCTTACTAGTGGAAACGTCTTCTCCACTCTACCTAGGATGGTCAGTATTCAATAGGTTTCAATCAGATCCTGCATTATCCTTCTAAACTCCATCAAGTACAGACCCAGAGTTCTCACCACTCCTCAAGTGACAAGCCCTTCATCGCCAGGATCATTCCTATGAACCTCTGCTGGTCTCTTCCAAACCCAGCGCATCCTTCCCTTAATACAACGCCCAAAATGCTCACAATATTCCAAATGCAGTCTGTCCAGAGCCTTGTACAGACTCAACAGCACCTTTCTGCTCTTGTATTTTCGTCTTCCTGAAATAACTGCTAACATTGCATTTGCCTTCCCAACCACCAACTGAACCCAAATGTTAACTTTAAGAGAATATGCCTCTATTTATCCTTTGCATCTATTCTTCCTATCACAGTGCATAACCTCACATTTTCCTTCACTCTATTCCATCTGCTATTTCTTTGCCTGCTCTCCTAGCCTGTCCAAATCCTTCTGCAGCCTTCCCACATTCTCAAAACTACCTGTCTCTCTGCCTATTTTTGTATCATCTGCAAATGTAGCTTCCTTCTCCAGATCGTTAATGTATAAGGTGAACAGCTGTACTCTCTCCGCAATTGCAGTAAACACTGCCTGCCAATCTAATCCCTATTCTCTGCCTCCTGCCAGTCAGCCAATCCTCACTCCATGCCAGTACCTTTCCACCAACACCATGAGCTTCTGACTTATTTAACAGCCTCCTGTGCAATACCTTGTCAAAGGCCTTCTGGAAATCCAAAGAGATCATGTCCACTGGCTGTCCTTTGCCTAACTTGCTCATTTTGTTCTCAAAGAATTCCAACAGATTTTCCGGGCATGACGTCAACTTCATGAAGCCGTCTGACCCAAGCCTGTTTTACCATGCACTTCTAAGTGCTCCACAATCTCATCCTCAATGGACTCTAAAATCTTACCGATGACTGAGGTCAGGCTAATTGGCCATCTTCTGTGCCCCTCCATTCAAAAACATTGTGTTGCATTTAGCTATTTTCCAGCCCTCTGGGACCCTCCCTGTTTCCAGTATTTCTTGAAAGGTCAACACATTGCCTTCAAAATCTCCTCAGCTATCTCCCTGGAATATAGTCTATCTGGTCCAAGTTTTTTTAATCTGCTTTCAGACCTTTCGGCTCCCCCAGCACCTTCTTCTTAGTAATGATCATGACACTCACCTCTGCCCGCAACTCTCTTGAAGTTCTAGTATTTTGCTGGTGACTTCCAATGAGTTCCAGTGATTTGTTTCAAGCTGCATCATCTCCTTCCACAGTTTCCATGGTTTAAAGTAAATAGTTACAACTAGCCTACTCAAAAACATCGGTCTATTCCCATTCTGTTCTCTGCCCATTAACCAACCACAGCCTATGTTTCTAATTATCCCAAACCCATTAGTCATAATCTTGTGTAATAACCTCTTGTGTGGCATCTTTTCAAATGGCTTTTAAGAATCTAAATCTACTTCATCCCCGTTATCTTTCCTGCTGGCTACATCCTGAAAAAAATACAGTTATTGTATCGTAAAAGATTGGCTCTGTATAACCAATGTTTAATTTTCTAGGTGTCCTGTCCACAAGTCCCTATTAATAGATTCTGATTTTCTTTACTATTGATACCCAGGCTAGAGTCATAGAGATGTACAGCATAAAAACGGACCCTTCAACTCATCTATGTCAACCGGATATCTGAAATAAATCTAGTCCCATTTGCCAGCATTTAGCCCATATCCCTCTAAACCCTTCCTGTTAATGTACCCATCCAGATGCATTTTAAATGTTGTAACTGTACCAGCCTTCACTACTTCCTCTGGCAGCTCATGCCATACACACACTACCTTCTGTGTGAAAAGGTTCCCCCTCAGGACCTTTTTAAATCTTCCCCTCTTACTTTGAACCTATACCCTCTAGTTTTGGACTCCCCCACTCTGGGGAAAAGTCCTTGTCTATCTACCCTTATAAGATCACCCCTCAGCCTCCGACGCTTCAGGGAAAATAGCCCAAGCCTATGCAACCTCTCCCTTTAGCTCAAACCCTCTAACCCGGCAACATCCTTCTAAATCTTTTCTGAATCCTTTCATGTTTCACAACATCCTTCCTGTAGCAAGGAAATCAACTGGCCTATATATGCTGGCTTATATTCCCTGTTTTCTTTTACTGTCCCCTCTTGAACAGCAAGCACACACTATTCTGGGTAAAACTCCCTTTGAATTTGAGACACCTTTTCCATTTACGATGTACAGTAGTTTTTGGATATTCACTGTTCAATAGGACCAGACAGACTGCAGCCCCACTCTCTAACCAACAGCATTACACAGGCTATAGTCTTGCCCTCCACCTGTCCTAGTATTACAAATGTTTCGAACACCTTTGCTGATGCTCAGTGTTTTGGGATCTTGTTGGGCATTAGGCAGTATAATGATGAAGCAAGGAGCTGCTCCTGTGTTTGGATCAATGCTTTGCCCTGGGTCTGAATGCTAATTTCTTGAGTACAACCCACTGCATGCAGCACTTGCTTCATTTTAAGTGAGTATTTTGATAAAGACCATCCGAAAAGGACAGTGAGTGAACCCTCTGCAGAGATTTTGCTATACACAGATTTTCAAGCTCAATAGTGTTTGTTGTAGTGAGTCAATAAATCTAGTCTACATTTAAGTAATCCTATTTGGCTCCATATAACTTATGTCTATCTTGTGTTAAGTTCCTGTCATAAATACTCTTTGCCTTAATCCTTCTTGTCTATGTCCAGGTTTTAGTCGCGATCAGTTGGACTGCAATTGATTTTTTTTCTTGCTTTTAAAAATTAACAATGAAGGGAAAGAAGTGTAAAATTCACAAGCATGCACAATTTATAATATAACATTCATAATGCCCTGATGAAAGATGGACTTTGGACAGAGATGATACAATTAAATCTTGCTGACTGAACATTTCAGCCGCCCAGACTATCTTCAAAGAAAGCGTTTCTAGTGCAAATATCTTCTCATTGCTGTGGGTGGCACCAATACTCAATTCACCCAGGCATACAGCACAAATATCACCAGGGTAGCAACCATAACTAAATACAGAGTCAATTACAGAACTGCTGAGTATTTCTGACTTTCACTGATCTGGGAGTGTACTTTTCCTTGGGTGGTAGTCGTATAATTCAGTCAGGCATACCACATAGCCATTGTCAACCACAACTATTTATTAGCTCAATACGTATTGTCAATAAAGTGTTCTTGGCTAGTCCCTGTGCACTGGTGGCTGGCAGGTATGGGAGATAAAAGCTTGGCTTGATATTCTTGTGCTTTCGTGGCTCACTGTTTCATTAACGTCAGCCTCGGTTATCAGCTGAAATCCTGGGGATGTCTTCAGTCTCCCCTCTATCATCCGACTCAGAGACAACAGGCCAACCAACTGAACCAGACTGACTCTCTACCCATATTTCATGGGTAAGGATTCATTCTGATCCCTTGAGACAGGTTGGAAATGTTTCAACAATCTTGTGTACATATTCCTCCTTAAAATGTAGATTTGAAGGGATTCACAGACTGGGAGACAGGGCTGACAATGAATCATGCAGCATGGTAAGGGGGTCACGCTTGTTCCTGACCCACTGCCACTGAAGTTTTACCTGATTCACGACAGCCAGGCAAGCCTCGTTGAAACCTCTCATACAGCTCTAGCAAAGGACTCGACATTCCAGCAATAACACTGCAGACTTGTGCTCCAGAACTTGCCGTTCCCTTAGCCAAGCTCTTCCAGTACACTTGCAACAGAGGCACCTCCCCCACAATGTACGCTGCAATCCCATTAATCCTAACACCATCCCTTTACAGTACTTAGAATTTAGAAGAACGAGAGGTGAGCTCTCTGAAACAAACAGGATTGTTCAGGGCCTTGATGCTGAGAGGATGTTTTCTCCCTCATGGGAGAATCTAGGACCCGAGTGCATTCTCTCAGATTTAAGAGGCACCAATTTAAGACTGAGATAAGGAGGAATTTCTCCTCTTACTTGTGATTCTTTGGAACTCTTTGCCACAGAGAGCTCTGGGGTTGGGGGGGGTGGGTGCGGTGTTGTGGGTGGGAGTTGGTGAGGTTGAGTCCTTCTGTATACTTAAGGCTGAGTCGGGTAGATTCTTGATCAGTCAGGGAATGGTAGGTAATGGGGAGAGGACATGAGAAATGGCGGATCAGCCATGATCCTATCAAATGGTGGAGCAGGCTCGAGGGGCTGGATAGCGTACTCCTCTTCCTAGAGAGAATTCCCATTTCTGTGACACGTAAGATTTGACTTAGCTGTGGCTTCTATTTCCCTCTCTTAAGATTCTGATTACATCTTCCCTGAATCTTCATCCAACTGAGCTTAAGCTCCCTCAGTTTCAAATATCCCTTTAAGATTTTAAATAAACTTTTCTAGAACTATTTGCTAACAGTTCCGAGCTATCTCCCTTCTTTACAGACAATGGTTTCGCACAGGCAGCTTCAATTAAGACTTCTGCACACCTGCCACATTGTCCAAGCTATGGGTGTACCCCCTGACCAAATAAATTCATTCCCACAACCTTCTCACTGTAGCCCAATATAACCAAATGACCTTTAGTCTCCAAGAAGTATCTCTCACATACTATTTTTAAAATGAAATCCACAAAACAACAGAACTACTAAGAAGTTAATCATTAGAGATAGTAGGAACTGCAGATGCTGGAGAATCTGAGATAACAAGGTGTAGAGCTGGATGAACACAGCAGGCCAAGCAGCATCAGAGGAGCAGGAAGGCTGACATTTTGGGCCTAGACCCGGGAGTTAATCGTGAAACCTTTTCTCACATACACAAGCACACATGCCAATCTAAACAAGGCCTCACACTTAACATGCATTGTCTGACCTAAAATGTCCCCTCTTCTTTACAGTGATAAAACCTAAAGTTCTCTCAGAACTGTGACTTGAAAGGAATTTGGGGATATACATATTTATACATTAAAGCCTTCTAACTAATTAAAGATTTAACAGCATTTTAGGTTTGTTTAGTACCTCCTCATCAATGGAGTAAATCTTTGATCTTTGACTTATAAATTCTGTATCTAGTATTACCTCTCTCACTGACACCTGAAGAATGAGTCAGATTCCAAAGGCTTGTGTTTTCAAATAAACCTGTTGGACTATAGCCTGGCGATTGCTGACCTTGTCTACCCCAGCCCAACACCAGCACCTCCACACCTTGAAGTAGACAGCAGCTTCATAATCCTTTGCATTGTAACTGCTATCACACAGGGTAAGTGTGGCTGAACTCTTGCTCAAGCATTAGCCTGGGCTGCATCTAACTAGCCGCTCTCAGTCAGGACAACATGGGTTCACGTTCCACCCCAGCAACCTGGAAATGGAGTTGAAGTTGGCAGTCCAGTGTAGTTATCACTGGAGTTTTGCTCTGTCTTCAGGTGCAATGTTAAACCAAAGCCTAGTCTACCCTCGAAGGTGGGCTGTTAAACACCCCATGACACTATTTTGAAAAAGAGCAGGGATGTCTAGGCCCGAAACGTCAGCTTTTGTGCTCCTGAGATGCTGCTTGGCCTGCTGTGTTCATCCAGCCTCACATTTTATTATCTTGGATTCTCCAGCATCTGCAGTTCCCATTATCTCTGATACAAGGTTATCCCTAGTAATCTGGTCAATATTTATTCCTTAATCAACTATACAGAAATAGATTATCTGGCTGTTTTCGCAGAACTGCTTGTGGGAGCTTGCTGTGCATAATTTGGTTGCTGTTTTCCTAAATTTGCAACAATAACTACATAAGTCATTTGTGTTTTTCTCTCTCTTTCCTTCTTATCAGTGCAGCTCCGAGAGATTGCTGCATTTGCCAAGTGTTGTCATTTCAACATGATGTTAAACTGAGCAGATATATTCTCCTAATTTCTTAGCTGATAATTTATTCACAATCAACATGAAGGTTGTGGGACTATGCCTCAGAATTAGGGATTTTGCCTCTAAAAATATACTTCTATTCATAAAATTTGTAATAATGCACAATAAAACATTCCACTTGGAAATGCATTTACAATAAAATTCACTTGTCTCCATACAGCATCGCCAGTGCCTAACACACCTGTAATAATCTTAATATTAACAGTATACATTCCTTGTCAAGTAACGACAGTAAATCACTTTGGGGCATCTGAAGGTGCTACATAAATGCAAGCTGTCTTGCCCCTGTCATGACAAAAATACCTGTAAACCACTGCCCTTGATGCATTGCACAGGTTCTGTCTGAGGGATGAGAAAGGCAGCTTCAAGTCCTGTAGACCCATACACTTCACAATCGTTTGGTAACCAACTGTCAGTGTAATACAGGGAATTCTGTTCTTGAGTTCCCTGCGTAAGGCCAGTGAACTATAGGGAGGAGTGAGAGTTAGCAGTGTAATTGCACTCGAACTTCACCCAGCTTCAGGAAGTCCCACTTTATGGAATAAATTCTTGAGAACACTAATGTCCCAATGAAGCTGGTAGTGAATGTGACTCTGGCAATGGGAAAGGTCTGGCTCAGGGAATGTGAGGCCCATTGCGAAGGAAATATGATGCTGTTGTTAGGTCAGTGGGGTTGGGGGTGTCGGTTAGCTTGAATGGTTGGTTTGTGATGCCAACAGCATGGGTTCAAGTCCTGCACTGATCTTCTCAACCTCTCCCATTGCCTGAGGCATGGTGACCCTCAAGTTAAACCATCACCTGTTGTTTCTCTCTAACAAGACAGGACGACTGTGGTGACTTCCCCTTAGAGAGGGAAGAGTAGAATTTTGAGAGTGATGACGGTGCAATGGCGATACAAGTTCATGTCAGCACGGCATGTAACGTGATGGGGCGATTGCATGTGATGGTCCCTCATACCTTTGCTGCTCGCCTTTCTCAGTTGGAAAGGCCAATGGCCTGAGAAATTTGAGGAGTAGGCCCCAGGAGATAGGCTGATGTGAATTGTTGTGCGTTGGCAAGGCCAGTTTGTATTGCCAATGAGAAGGTAATAATGGGCCAAAATCTTTATCAAACTGCTGACATCTGTGTAGATTATAGCTTTTCATTGTTTGCTAAAACTATGCGACCATTTCATTGGGTCTGAAGTCACATCTCTCCTAGACGAGACAAGATGGCTGATTTTCCTCTGTAAAGGGTAATTAATGAGCCAGATGGGTTCTAAAGGCAACCACCAAGACTGATACAAATACTTTGTTTCAGATTTATTTAATTAACTGAATTGAAACTCTTTAGCTGCCACAGTGAAATCGGAACTTACGAGGACCAAATTATTGGTCCAATAACGTAATCACATTGCTGCCACCCTCTCTCTGCTTGAAACTAAGAGCTTTTCTTTTTATTCATTTGTGGAATGTGGGTCTCGCTGGCAGGCCAGCATAGCTGCCCTTGAGAAGGTGGTGGTGAGCTGCCTTCTTGAGCCGCTGCAGTCCTCCTGCTATGGGTTGACCCACAGTGCCATTAGAGAGGGAATTCCAGGATTTTGACCCAATGACAATGAAGGAGCGAGGATATATTTCCAAGTCAAGATGGTGAGTGATTTGGAGGGAAGCTGAACGTGGTGGTGTTCCCATATGTCTGCTGCCCTTGTCCTTCTAGATGGAAGTGTTCATGGGTTTGGAAGGTGCTGTCTAAGGATCTTTGGTGAATTTCTGCAGTGCATCTTGTAGATAGTACACGCTGCTGCTACTGACCATCGGTGGTGGAGGGAGTGGATGCTTGTGGGTGTTGTGCCAATCAAGTGAGCTGCTTTGTCCTGGATGGTTTTAAGCTCCTTGAGTGCTATTGGGGCTGCGCCCATCCAGGCAAGTGGGGAGTATTCCACCACACTCCTGACTTGTGCCTTGTAGATGGTGGACAGGCTTTGAGGAGTCAGGAGGTGAGTTACTCGTTGCAATATTCCTAGCTTCTGGCCTGCTCTTTATGCTACTGTGTTAATATGGTGAATCCAGTTGAATCTCTGGTCAATGGTAACCCTTTGGGATCTTGATAGTAGGGGATTTAGTGATGGAAACACCACTGAAAGTCCAACGACGTTGGTTAGATTGTCTCTTATTGGTGATAGTGATAGCCTAGTATTTGTGTGGTACGAATGTTACTTGCCTCCTGTCAGCTCAAGTCTGGATATTGTCCAGATCTTGTTGCCTTTGGATACGGACTGCTTCAGTATCTGATGAGTCACGAATGGTGCTGAACATTGTGCAATTAGCAACGAACATCCCCACTTCTGACCTTATAATGGAGGGAAGGTCATTGATGAAGCAGCTCAAGATGGTTGGACAGAGAACACTAACCTGAGGATCTCCTGCCTCAGTGTCGTGGAGCTGAGATGACTGACTTCCAACAACCATGATTCCCATGTGCCAAGTATGACTCCAAACACTGAAGTGTTTCCCCCCTGATACCCATTAATTCCAGTTTTGCTTGGGGTCCTTGATGCCACACTCAGTCGAATGCAGCCTTGATGTCAAGGACTGTCACTCTCGCCTCACCTCTGGAATTCAGCTCTTTTGTCCATGTTTGAACCAAGGCTGTAATGAGGTCAGGAGCTGAGTTGCCCCGCTTTTTATGTACAGGACATGCTTGGGCAATTTTCCACTTTCACGGAGATGACAGTATTGTAACAGTACTGGAACAGGTTGGCTAGGGGAGCGACAAGCTCTGGAGCACACGTCTTCAGTACTATTGCCAGGATGTTGTCAGGGCCAATAGCCTTTGCAGTATCCAGTGTCTCCAAACATTTCTTGATATCACGTGGAGTGAATCAAATTGGCTGAAGACTGGTGTCTGTAATGCTGGGGGCCACTGGTGGAGGCCCAGATGGATCATTCACTCGGCACTTCTGGCTGAAGATTGCTGTGAATGCTTCAACCTTATCTTTTGCACGGATATGCTGGGCTCTTCCATCATTGAGGATAGGGATGTTTGTGGAGCCTCCTCCTCCAGTGAGATGTTTAATTGTCCACCACCATTCTGGATATGGCAGGACTGCAGAGCTTAGATCTGATCCGTTGGCAGTGGGATCACTTAGCTCTGTCCATCACTTGCTGCGTTTGCTGTATGGTGTGCAAGTAATCCTGTTTGGTGGCTTCACCAAGTAGGTGCTCCATTTTCAGTTAGGCCTGGTGCTGCCCCTGGCATGTCCTCCTGCACTCTTCATTGAACCAGGGTTGATCTCTTTCTCCTGGCGTGATGGTAATGGCTGATTGGGGGATATACCAGGCCATGAGGTTACAGATTGTGCTGGAGTACAGTTCTGCTGCTGTTGAAGGCCCACAGCACCTTATAGATGCGCAGTCTTGAGTTGCTAGGTCTGTGTTAAGTCTGTCTCATTTATCACAGCGACAGTGCCACACAATACAATGAAGGTTGTTCCCAGTGTGAAGGTGGACTTTGTCTCCACTAGGACTGTACGATGGTCACTCTTACCGATACTGTCATGGACAGATGCATTTGCAGCTGGTAGATTAGTGAGGATGAGGTCAAGTATGTTTTTCCCTCTTGTTGGTTCCCTCACCTCCTGCCGCAGACCATGTCTAACAGCTATGTTCTTTAGGACCTGACCAGCCTGATCAGTAGTACTGCTGCCCGGCCACTCTTGGTGGTGAACGTTGAAATCCCCCACCCAGAGTACATTTTGTGCCCTTGCCATCCTCAGTGCTTCCTCCAAGTGTTGTTCAACATGGAGGAGCACCAATTCATCAGCTGGGGGAGGACAGTATGTGGTGATCAGCAGGAGGTTTCCTTGTTCATGTTTAACCTGAAGCTGTGAGACTTCATGGGGTCTGGAGTCAATGTTGAGGACTCCCAGAGCAACTGCCACCTGACTGTACCCCACTGTGCTGGCCCCAAATGGTGATGGTGGTGTCTGAGACATTGTCTGTGAGGTATGATTCTGTGAGTATGACTATCTCAAGCTGTTGCTTAACTAATCTATGAGACAGCTCTCCTAATTTTGGCACAAACCCTCAGATGTTAGTCAAGAGGACTTTGCAGGGTCAACGGGGCTGTGTCTGCCGTTATCTTTTCTGGTGCCTAGGTCGATACCAGGTGATCCGGCCGGTTTCATTTCTTTGAGACTTTGTAGCGATTGTACAACTGAATGGCTTGCTAGGCCATTTCAGAGGGCTATTTAGAGTCAACCACATAGCTGTGGGTATGGAGTCACATGTAGGCCAGAGACCAGTTGAGGGTGACAGACTTCCTTCCCTGAAGGGCATTAGTGAACCAAATGGGTGTTTCCTGACAATCAGCAACCATCCTTCATTCCAGATTTTTTTAAAAATCAAATTCAAATTCCACCATCTGCTGTGGCAGGATTCGAACCCAGGACCCCAGAACATTCGCTAAGATTCTGGATTAATAGGTCCAGCAATAATACTACTAGGCCACCATACTGTTAAGAGTGGAGAGTATTCTGTCACCCCTTGAAATGAGGAACAGTGCAGTGCATAGCATCAAAATGGCACAGAGCGGTAAATGGGAGGGGGGCAGGTTGACATGAGGGGACGTCAGCAATCCCATCCCATGTTTCTAAGAACTGGGAAAGACTATTGGGCATGAATCTCTGGGTTATGCTGCTGTGTATTTGCAGTTCGTCTCTATATTTACAATCCAGCAATTTCCAACCCGATCTCTGGGCTGGGAAAGAAAGATTAGAAGTTGTCACCAGTTCCCAATTTGAGGCAGGTTAAAAGGAATGGACAGTACTGTATGAACGTCAGAGTCCAATAGACCTCAGATCATTGAGATTACATCACTCAGCTGGCAAATCCTCCATTACCAGTCACCCTTAAAATAAACACTGTAAGATTTATATTTTGTTGCTGGAAAGTTGGCAATGGACCTCTTCAGAACAGGATCTGAAAGGACACAGGAAATATGTGGGGAGTGTGTGCCGTCTGAGCCAACTTGTCATGTGTTGATGTCAGTTAAAGAGATGCTGCCTTTTTGAGAGAGTTTCTGAGCATCTTTCTCCTTCCATTTCAGAAATGAGAAATGTTGTCCACTATTCTCATACTCCAGCAATGAAGGGATAAAGCTCATTGGCCTATCTTAACTCAAATACATCTCACAAGTCTGTGAAATAATTTTTTTATTAAAGAGCACACATAGTCATCTTTATAAATGAGGTGTTTTTGATTGGAAGCAGCATGTTGCCCATATCTATCCTGTAAATACCTGGAGGAAGGATTTATTCCTGACATGTATTATTCCAAACTCATTTGCAGTTTTTAACCTTTAGTTTACCTTTTATTCATTTTAATCGAGAGTATTCTTTTGGTTCAACATTTTCTATAATAGTCCGTGAAATCTCTGAGTCTCACCTCTCTGAAGGAAGCTCCTTCAGGAGGCTCAACCCTATCTTTATAATGTGGACTTCTTCGCCTGTACCAATCTCGTGGCTTCTCTCTGCAGTGTCTCTCTTACTTGGAAGCCTCTCAATTTTGGTGAGTAGAACCGGAACCCTTGCTGGAGGTCTAACTAGAACACCATACAATTTGATCATCGCTCCCTCTGACATGTGTTTTAGATTCTGACTCTGTTAGTCACTGTTCTGTTGATTTTATTTACTGCTCTCCATTGGCTCGACATGTTTATCCTCAAATCTAATCAACTCCTTAGAGTAGTACTGTTATTATTTATTGTGATAAATCTGATCTACCATACAACTGTCCGCAAATGTTTTGCCTAATTTGTTTGGTAATTTCTGAACCACCTCATCTGCCTGTTTTAGTCAAATTTGCAAAGGATACAAAACTACTTTGATGAAGCTTCTGAGTTTGCGCAGTCAGTATGAAGCCCTGGGACACTGCACTCTGTATTACCCTTCCACCAACTCCTTCCTACTTCAAACAGCTCCTCCGACAGAGTACTACACATTCCTCCCTTTCAGTTAATTTCTTATCTTTCCCAGAATTTGACCTGATTCCATACACATTCAAAATCAACAGCTGTTTGTGTTGTATTTTGTCTAAAACATTTTTCAAAGTCACGATGTAAGAGTTCTTGTCACATTCCAGGGCTTTGGAGTTCACCAGATCATGGGGCTTGATCTGGTAGAACATCCTCCTCCTTCAGTTTCCACATACCAGGGGAAAGACTTTGACTTTGATATGGGGGCAGCAACAGGGATCCAATCTGGAGTGCTACCTGCATCACGCTGACACTGAGGCACTTCAGGAAGGATGAGTGTGGGAAGTGGACTTTCCACACTTCCAAAAGTGACACATTCAGTTCATTAATGGGTAAATTAAAGCGCTTTGTGTTTCAGCCAGCCTAAGGGAGTGCTCTCCTATGCCCATTAGGACCATGCTGGAGAAGTAATGCCCACCTAGGTCCCATTGGCCTCCTAGCTTCAGGGCTAATTTGAAGAATTCAGCCACTGTAATGTTGACCTGTGCGTGTTTTTTAACCTTGAACATTGCAAAAGTACTCAGAGGGTGCCTTTCTCTCTGTCTCTGTTTCTCTCTGCGTTCTCTAGTATCTTGCAGTTTCTTTTGAGGCTGGAGAGCCTCCTGGGGGCCTCCCACCCGTGTCAGAATTGTTACATCTATTATCCTTTTTATTGCGGCGACTGCTGAAGCTTTTCAAGGTACTTACCTGTAGATTTCACTGTAAAATGCAAATAGCAATAAGGAAATCAATAATTCATTTATTTGTTCATAAATAAATCAATCAGTCATTCAAATGGGAATTGCCTGAGGTTATTATTAAAGAAATGAATGCTCAACCTTGCATCAGCGTGTTTTACAAAAATGGCTCTTCCTCAAGTGTATATTTATGCAATCTTTATATCGGATGGTTTGTCTTCTGCAGCACGGTTCATGGTTTTTTTAAACAATGAGATTATTTTCGATTAACTCCTGTGGCAGAGGATAAGCCCAAGTAGATGTGTATGGATATATACCATGCCAGCAAGGTGCATGTGACTGACAACAAAAGCGAAATACTGTGGATGTTGCAAGTCTGAGATAAAAACAGGGAATGCTGGAGAAACTCAGCAGCTCTGACAGCACCTGTTAAGTGAAATAGAGTTAATGCTTCCAATCTGATTTGACTTCTTCAGTCCTCCCACCCCCTTCACTCTAATCTTCTTACCTTTTCATTCTTCCCCTTCCCTTTCAAATTCTCATTGTGCTTCCTCAGGCCAGCTCCATCTCTCTCTTGTGCCATCTGCCCCTAAAGCTTGATGTTCTTTGCAATTTCACATTACAGCTACATTTTGTACATGGATGTTCTCTTTTCCTTATTTCCCATGTTATTTCTTCGTCTGATCATCTTACTGTATTGACTGTCCAGGAGAAACAATCCATTATTAGTCTAATGACATTCCGTTTCCAGCACACATTCTGCAGAGCATTTGGGGCCGGGCTGCTAATGGAAACATTGACAATCTCATTCTGTGAAATAATTAAATCAGTAGAGCTCTTCCTCATGCTTAGAAATCATCAGCCCGGACAATGAGGTCAGTCCGTGTACAAACAAAGTCTTGTTCCAGTCAAAAAAATGTAACGTTGTAACCTCTTCCAACCTCAAAACCTCTAAAATCCCTGCATGACTCCAATTCTGGCCTCGTGTGCATCCAGAACTTTCACTGTCCCACCATTAGCTGATATGCCTTCAAGTTGCCTATCCTAAGCTCTATAATTTCCTCACTGAATTTCTGTACTCTCCCGTCTCTCCATCCTCCCCTAAGATATTCTTTAAAGCCAATGTCTAAGACCACCAGCGTAATTTTCCCAGCTGAGTAGTGGCTGGGAGAACTGTAGGCTTCAAAAGTCCCAGAAAATTATCATCCCATCCTCTCCTGGTATTTCCCAGTTGGTCTGGCTGAGGTGGTTGCAAAAGTAATCTAGAGCCTGCTTAACATTGAACTTCTTCCTTTGTCAGCAGGGCACAACCTCCACATGGTATCTGCAAATTGCCAAAACCACTAAGGGGAATGCACAGTTGGAAGATCTTCTTTAATGAAACTGACAAGCTGGGTCTTTGATTGGTTGCACTGAACAGCTCCAGTCATGGCCAAGTGAGTGCTTGCTTTCCAAGGCATGTCTCTGTTATCACGGTTTGGTGGGTCATTGGAAGACACCACCTGGCCTTGCATTCCCCCCACCTTCAGCTGCATCTCCCTCCACAGCGTAGAAACACAGCACTCCCTTGTACCACTGCTGAGTGACTCCTGCTCAGCAGTTACATGCCATTCCCCAGAACAGGTCAGTGAGATCAAGCTCAACGGAGATCAGGCCTCCAACACAGCAAGCGATCAGTTTCTCAGCCCGTCTGAGTGCCAGTGCCTCCAGATCTCAGGGAAGGTCATTGCTGAGATCTGCGGCTTCCTGCACCAAGATCCAACCCAGCGGAGAGAAGGCATTGCCAATGTCAGATGAGGTGCCCATAACCTGAAGACCACCCTTGCCAACCCAACCCACTCCCCAGTCACTGTCTGCCAACAAGCTGTGCCCTCTTTTCTCTTGCAAGGAGGATTAACAGGGAGATGCGAGTGTTGATCACAGCATTTGTGCCGAGCGGAGAAGGAAACCATCTGTGGTGGGTGACTTTGAGGGATTGTGAACTGCCTCGGAGTGAAACTGCAAGGCATCCTGACATGAGGGCATGACCCATTCTGAGGAACGGTCATTTGACCCAAAACGCTCACTCTGATTTCTCTCCACAGATGCTGCCAGATCTGCTGAGCTTTTCCAACAATTTTTATGTTTGTACCGAAATGAAGAGAGCTGTGTAAGAGAATACTGGAGCATCCATGTGCAGCTGGCACCTTGAAAGTGTTTTCCCACTTATCAGTCATGTCCTCCTGCACCTTCTCAGTGCACTACCTCCAGCTTGATGGGAGTGCACTTTGTGTAATGACTTCCTCAGTCACTTCCACCGGAGCCTCTTGGTCAGAGAAAGCAGTTCCATTTGTCCATTCCTCGAGAGAGTGCGCACCTTGTTTCAGCCCCTCAGACCCCACAGGTACGAATGCACAGCAGCTCAATAGTTATCACTGCTGCCTCACAGTGCCTGGGATATGGGTTCAATTCCACGTTTGGATGACTGTGTGGAGTTTGCACATTCAAAACCCAACCACCACCCCCCCTCCTGCCCCACCCTTGTCTGCAAGGTTTTCCTCCAGTTTCCACCCACAGTCCAAAGATGTGCAGCTTAGGAGGATTGACCATGTTAAATTGCCCTATAGGGTCCATGGCTGGCATGTTAGGTCAGTTAGCCGTGGGAAACATGTTATAGGATAGGGTTGGTCTGGGTGGGATGCTCTTTGGAGGGTTGTTGTGGACTCAATGGGCCGAATGAGCAGCTTCCACACTTTAGGGATTCTTTAATTCTATAACTTGCTGAAACAGACATGCTCTGGTGGCTTGTCCATTCCTGTCTTTGCTGCTTAGTCAGAAAGCAGGTTCCTGGTGAGCCATTGTAACCCAGGGCCTGGTGTCTTTATTTGGAAATCCTTCCTTCTATAAAATAGATACATCCCCCTCCCACCTCCCTGAATGTTTGAAGAGCATGAAGGCACATTGCCCATCAGAATGCCCTTGACAGAGCAGGGAGAAGAGCCCACCTTAAACATTTGGCCAGCTGCCCTCACACCCTTTCAGTGGCTCAGTGTCAAGTTTGATTTAGTAACTTTCTTGTGAAGTCCTTTGTGATGTTACTGGGTTCAAGATGCAAGTAAATTTTCGTTGTTGTTTGCACCAAGCACCTCACTAAAAAGGCACCCGTGTGCACGAGGCTTTGCTCTTGTAGGCAGTGGAATTAAACTGTAGTAAAAGGCAAACGTTAATATAGAGCCATGCTTGTTTTCAGGAACAAAACAGAAGAATGAGCTGCACCTTCTAACTGCCCTCCAGAAAACGACCTGCTGGACATGGCTCCCACATTCAGCAGTGCCTTTGTCACTATACAGAAAATCTACTACCCATCACTCTGTGTGGTTGGGATCCCAGGTAAGCCTCACTGCTTTGTGAAGTGAAAATGATCTACAGAGCCATTGTAAAGGTGATAGGAATGAAGTGGGAGCAATGGACTAACAGGACAAGGGGTGGGAAAAGGAGGTGCTGGGGAAGGCGAGTGAGACTTATCAAATCACCAATCCTTTTTGAAAAGGTTTATAAATTTTATAGACATAAACTCAGGAAAAACTCCTCCCTGCATCATCACCTCCACTAGCCCAAAACTTTTATACAACATCTCATTATTGTCGGTCTAATTCTCTAAACGTCCATGACCAATCATGAACCAATGGTTCAGTTTCTGGACTGTCCTTGGAGGGCCTGCACTGCAGATTCAGCAAAATGATGCCAGGGCCGATAGGCCCATTCTGATGATAGGTTGCATAGTTTAGGTCTGATTTGCCTGGAGTTGATAAGACTAAAAGATGATTGAATTCAGGTCCTAAAAGTTATAAAGTGGAATCTCAGAGCAAGCTGGAATAGCAGTAACACCTGAACCTGACCTATTAGGAGTGAAATTAGACACACACATTTCCACACAAAGAGAGGAAGCTGGGACTTTCTCCTCTGAAATGGCTGTAGCTGATGAAAGGATGAGGGAAATTCAAAAGGAAGAGTGTGGTGTAGAATAGTATTTCCTGTGTGTAAACCTGAAACCATCTAAATTCTCCCTTTGATTTAACTCTCAGCAAAACACCATTCACCTATTAACCCTCTGCTGTCTGATCTACACTGGGCCCAGTCAAACAGGCCCTGGCTTTTAAAATCCCTCCCCTCTCCGCCATTTGCAAATTTCTCGATGGCTGTCCTGCTGCCTGTCTCTGTGATCTCCTCCCACTTCGCAACACTCTGGTTATCTGCAGTTGTCCAGCTGTGTATTCCCAATGACAATTCCTTCACCGCTGATGGTTGTACCTTCAGTTGCCTGGGTCATGAGCTCTAGTGTGTCCTTCCTACACCTCTCTGCCTTTCTACTTCTTTCCCCTCCGTATGGCACCACCTCCTTCCAAGCTTGTAGACATCTGATCTCATGTCTCCTTTTGGAGTCGCTGTCTTTCCTTGTCTTACAATGTTCCTGTGAAGCAGCGTGGTACTTTGCATTTGCAGCACAGTGTAAATGTGACTGTTGCTGGTCACCACCTCTATAGTTTTCTTCAAATCTAATCAGCGGAACCTTCAGGCATGAGCCCATATATTCCAGAAATGCTGACATTCTCAGCAGGATAGACAGCACTTTCAGAGAATAAGAAACAAAGTGACCCTTTACAGTTGATGGCACTTTATCAGAACTGGAAATAAACTCAAAGAAGTAACAGATTTTACACAAACACAGATTGAGCCAAATGTCGGACTTTGTGGGGTCTTATTAATATCGAAGTTTGCAAGCAATTTCTAGATTGTTTGTTGAGTTAATTAAGAAGCAGCAATTTGGAGATGTTATGTTCAGTAATTAATGAAAGATATGGCTATGACAGTGTGGGATGATTCACTGACACCAGAGGATAACAGGCTGTTGGTGCAAAATGTGTCAGTCTCATTAACGCTGTGAAGGCAGCACCTTGCTCTCTAGCAGAGATGTTAGAGAACTCTCTGCTGAGTCTTTCTCCTCTTCCTCTGGTTGGTCTTCTATCTGGAGAGATCAGCTTCCTAATGAGCACAGCCACCTACGATCTGCCAAGGACTGCCTTCAGCCCATCAACACATTTTAAATTCCCCTATTCCTTTGGGGGTTGGGGGGTGCTGGTAGTTTGTGCTGTGTAAGTCACTTCTCTGAATTATGTTGTTGACTGACCATAAGGCAGTGACCTGTGACATTGGATTGACCGATGTCCCTTGGCCCATGTGAAGATTGGGTGACTTTCCTCTGAAGACCAAAACATCATAGTCCTCCTGAACAAAAACCGAAGTTGCTGGAAAAGCTCAGCAGGTCTGGCAGCATCTGTGAAGAAAAAAAAACAGAGTTAGCTTTTTGGGTCCAGTGACCCTTCCTCACAATTCTTCTTCCCTGAAGAGATAGTAAGAGCTGCTGATGCTGGAGTCAGAGATAACACAGCGCGGAGCTGGAGGAACACAGCAGGCCAAGCCGCATCAGGGGAGCAGGAAAGCTGACGTTTCAGGTCGGGAGCCTTCATCAGGAAAAGGGTCTTTCTGAAGAAGGGTCCCGACCGGAAATGTCAGCTTTCCTGCTCCCCTGATGCTGCCTGGCCTTGTGTTCCTCCAGCTCCGCGCTGTGCTATCTAGTCTTCCTTGAAATTGCTTTTGATTACAGGGCAATGTAGGCATGATAATTCGTTGATGTCAGTTCAATGGAATAATCATGACCTTGGTGGTTCTAATGATCTTTCCTTTGTTTTCCTACGCTCCAGATTTTACTTACATTTGTAGAACGCTTCTTACTATTGGAACGTAATTAAATAAGGCCTCAAGCCACACAGGAAATAATAAATATGGAATACTGAAGGAGTTCAATTTTAATAGAGTTCCAAGCTTCCAACGCAATGTTTTGAATTTCAACCCTGCGGCCTGATCTAACTTGGCATTCTTCTGTTGTCTTTGCCTCAGTGCTACTGTAGAGATCCTTTTCCTTTATAATAAATATTGCTTAGAGTACTTAAGTTCTATGTAAAACTGAGCTATTTAAAACTTTGTGGACATACTTGGAATGGTTACTGTAAATGAGTTTGTTGAAAGTTTACGACGGATGTTGGGGAATTTGTTTCTCGCTGCCTGTCACATGACTGACGATAACTGCTTGTTTACCAGGACATTGTTCTTGGCCTGATCTGACTGGCTTGGAGAGGTTATTCTTTATCTGGTTCTCCAAGCCACCCAGATAATCTCTGCCATTTTTGAGACCAAAACCATCCTGTTGAATTCTGGGTGAAAGCTGTTTGCGTTTTTTGCAAGAGCGATTGAAGGAAGATCTCGAGATTGTATTTCTTCAGTGAGTTTGGGGTGTGAGACTTCAGTGACAACCACATGCGATTAGTAGTTTGACTGGTCTTGCCAGAACATTACAACAGACTCCAGAACATTTCACCCTTTTTACTTCGGCCTCTGAGAATTAACCATTGGCAAAGTTTTGATTTTGTTTGCAGACATCTAATCTTCACAGTGCGCCTTTATCACTGTTCTCAAAGACTGTGTGTGTGTGTGTGTGTGTGTGTGTGCGCGCGCTTCCCCAGCCCCACCCCTCCTCTGTCTATTTATGTCTGAGCTCCCTTCCCCCATTTCTGAAGAAACGTCAACTTTCCTGCTCCTCTGATGCTACCTGACCTGCTGTGCTTCTCCAGCTCCACACTGTGTTATCTCTGACACCAGCTTCTGCAGTTCTTACTATCTCACAAAGTTTACATCTTACTTTCTGAGAAGGTTTCTGTGGAAGATGATATGCCAAAAAACACCTATTTATAGTGCGTGCACGTGTCACTGAAGGCTTACAGGCAAATATTTCAACATAGCTTGGATGGTCTATGTATGATTTAGAGGGCACAGCAAAGTAAATTTCTCCGTGGGATGTGCACTTTGAAACTTGAGACTTGGCTTTTTGTGAATGAGTTGTTCTAGAAGAATTTAAACATTTACTCCCTCTATTAGTATGATCCCACATGGAAAACCAGATTGTTGTAACAGCAAGACAAGCTACTGAGATGACCGACAAATATGGCTTCTCCATAAATCCAAACCTTCTCTCCTGCACCTCACATCCACAAGACAATAGAAAGTGGGAAGGGAAAAGGCTAACGAGTGGCCAGTGGTGAGTAGGGCCAACTGGGAATGAACCCTGCTCAGGTTGAAGGGAAGTGCCCAGGGTGGATTTGATGCCTGAAGGCCTAGTGTTTCCATTGTCACAAAGAGGGGCATCTTCTTGCAGATTGTTGGAAGTTGTGGGGCAAATCCATGGGATTTATCAGGGCACACAAGGTCACTGCAGAGAAAGAAGCCCTGGCTCAGAGTACAAAGGGGTGAGTTATACCTCTGACCGCAGTTGTGAGACCTAGTGTAAACATTGTCGTAGGTTCCCCAGTAAACACGGAATGGCTGAGTGAAGCCAAGGAGACAGCAGTTACAGGAAACGGCTCCAGGAATTTTTCCCAAAGCGTAATCATCAAGCAAGACTAAACAACATCCAAGACCAGAAGTCAAATTGGAACCACAGTCAATATTCCATAAACTGAAACTTTCCTTGGGACTGGGATAATCTGAAGGGTGTGATCAGTAAGTCTTCTCCAAACATGTCCTGGCAATACATTCCAGAATTAATAAAATGGCCCAATTGGCTTAAACCGAAGTTGAAGCTGTGGGGATTCAGGAATGTTACAATATAGATTGTCGACAGACCTTTGGTAGGATCAAAATTTATTTCACGTACAAGGCTGGAGGTGCTATGAAATGCATTTATATTTTAAATTTCTTGGAGGTCTTACATTATGACGGTTTGGGGGAAATCGATTTACTTCAAGTTTCACAGAAATACCTGGATTGTTTTCTTTAAAAGACTTCATTGAAAGTTTAAGGTGGGCATCAGAATTTCTTTGCAGGCAAAGCTCCCTGTAAAACACATAATTGGTGATAGCTGTGTTCTTCACCTTGCTGGGACTGTTTTTGAACAATAAAAGGCTTGGAGAGGCTCTTGTTTTATTGTGTTCAGCTCGAGGGAAGCCTGCTAAGAACTATTCCACAGCCGATCTGATCCTCTCACATCTGAAAAGAAAATTTTCTTAGAGCAATAGAACTGTACGGTGTGGAAACAGACCCTTTGGTCCAACTCATCCACACTTAATCCTCAAGTAATCTGGTCCCATTTGCCAATATTTGGCCCAACTCTTGTTGAGTTCAGCGTGATACCTATTTGTTCTTTTGTGTGAGTGATTGAAACAATACCTCAAGATTGTATTTCCTGAGCAGGCTACAAGAAGCCGAGTCAATGACTTGGCCACACCAGCCAGAATACAAGAGCAACAGACTCAGGCCAGGCAGCATCAGAGGAGCAGGAAAGTTGACATTTCAGGTCCAGACCCTTCTCCAGAAAATGAAAAGAAGGGTCCCGACCCGAAATGTCAGCTTTCCTGCTCCTCAGATGCTGCCTTGCCCACTGCACTGTGTTCCTCCACTTCCACACTGTGTTATCTCTGACTCCAGTGTCAGCAGTTCTTGTAATCTCAGAGCAACAGACTCAGGAATATTTTACCCTTCATCCTTTTGTCTTCAAGAATAACCCATTGGCCAAAGTTATTTTTCAGACATATGGAGAAAGTGTTCTGCTTCTCTTTTCCTGAAGAGTGTGAATACATTGGGAATATTTAAAGGGATCAGCATTTATACTTCCATCTTCCCAAGCATTTAAGACAATCATGGCAACATTATTAAATAAGTGCTGATTGATACTAAACCCATAATCGTGATCATTCCAAAAATTCTGCGTGATAAATATTTGTCTTTAATATGTGATATAGACAAGGTATTCAATTGGGTAGCAGGGTAGCTGGAGAGAGTATCTTTATTGTACGCTGTGACAATGCACTCCCCCAGCCTAGTCAGGACTGCTCCCAATCCTTCAGTCGTGAGAACACCGCAGTCTCCATGATTCTCAACCCACCTTCATTACCCCTCCTTTGGCCATGATATTAGCTATCTTTAATTTTTGAGGCATTTTGCACACTAGCTGAGCATCCCTTCCCATTTACAATTCTGATCTCTTGGATCCACCTGTAATACTGACATCCAACCTGCTGACAAGGGTGATGTGTCTCTTGTCGGGTTACTGCCTTTACCTTGTAGAGGCTGAAGGTCCACTGTCTGACACTTCCTCCCAGCTCCTCTGGAACATCAACCCGTGGTTTCCAGCACAGTCTCTGATCTGCTCTCCTCTGGATGTCATTCCTCCCTGGCCTCCATTTTCACAGTCACCAGACTCTGAATAGCATATTTCAGAAGAGATTGCTCCTTCAGTCCTTTTTAAATCTTTCCTTTCTCACTTTAAACCTGGGCACACACACACACACACACACACACACACACACACAGAGACACACACACACAGAGACACACACACACAGAGACACACACACACACACACACACACACACATACAGACAAACAGACATAAACAAACACACACACACAGACATAAACAAACACACACACACACACACACAGACATACAGACATAAACACACACATACAAACAGACATAAACACACACACACACACACACACACACACACACACACAAAGCATCTTTCATATCTTCAACATCTCTGTTCAATCTGTTCACTTCCAAATATAAGACGCTAGTTTTGGTTGGGAACCCACATGAATATCAAATCTGCTGCACCGATGTATTCAAACAATGGACTATGTGGTGCAATTAACTCACTGAAGTGTCATCAGAAAAGCTGGGAAAGAGACAGAAACTGACAAATAGACATGGGTGTAAGTCTGTAATGAGGTTTGAACTAACTAACAAGTTTCATGTTGATTTCACACTTTTATCACTTATTGGCTGACATTCCACAATCCAACATTATGCAAAGTGAGACTTTGGGCCAAAATTGATTTTCACACCGACAGTTGAGTTGGATTGGGTGGTGGGGGCCAGGGGTAGTGTGTGTGACTATTGCTTACCCCGCCTTGGCCATTTGGGGACCCTGATACTTTTCTGTCCCATTCTGCAGCACATTGTTGGGGCTCAGGTCCGATTCAAAGGTGGAAGCACTGGGCCTGTAAACCCCAACAAGCTGCCAGCCAGCTGGAACTGAGCAGACACAATGATAAACACAGCACTCTTGGGTAGGTACTGGGGGTTGATGGTGACTTGGGTCAATCATGCAGGACCTAGGGTAAGGCTATTGATTCGAGGGGGTGGAGATGTGTGATCTTTGTGAGTGTGGGGAGTTTAACCTCTGGGCATGAGGGCTGTCCTGCATTTTCCTCTTTAGTTGATTGGTTGACTGATTGATTTTATTGTCATGTGTACTGAAATACAGTGAAAAGCTTTGTTTACAAACAGCGCAGGCAGATCACAGCAAGCATCAGATGTACAGATCAAAAAGACTTGGATGCATTTAGGTTACATTGCAGGTTACATTATTTGAGGCTGGAGTCCACTTAACAGTCTGATAACAGCCAGAAAGAAGATATTCCTGAACTAGCTTGTGCGTGTGTTCAGGCTTCTGTTTCATGGAAGAGGTTGTAGGAGGGTGTGATGGGTGTTTGATGATGTCAGTAGCCTATCCGTGGCAGCGAGCCATGTAAATGGAGTCCATGGATGGAAGGGATAGTAGGAACTGCCGCTGCTGGAGAATCTGAGATAACAAGGTGTTGAGCTGGATGAACACAGCAGGCCCAGGCAGCATCAGAGGAGCAGGAAAGCTGGCATTTCAGGTCTAGACACTTCTTCAGTCTTCATTTTCTGAAGAAGGGTCTAGACCTGAAATGTCAGTTTTCCTGCTCCTTTAATGCTGCTTGGCCTGCTACATTCACCCAGCTCTGCTCCTTGTTGTCCATGGATGGAAAGTTGGCTTCTGTGATGGTCTGGGCTGAACACACCACCTTCTGTAGTTTCTTATTGGCCTGGGCAGACCAGTTGCCGTACCAGGCCATTACGCACCTGGACAGCATGCTCTCAATACAAATGCCACAGCAACAGGAGGGCAAAGGGAGAATCTATTGGCGTAGACCCCCTGGCCATTTCACCGCACCCTCTGCCTCAGGATCCATCCTGGATTTACTGATAAAACCCAGCCCTGAAACTGAAGGGGACTCATAATCTTTTTGTAAAGTGACCTAAAGGCACATAGACCCCAATATTCAACCAGATTATATTGCAGAGACAGGCTGAAGTATACAAAGCTGGATTTTCAGTAGTGAGCAAGCTCAAAATGAAAATGCCCCTGTAATTGGGCAGAGGTACTGCATGGTCAAGTGAGTAAGAGTGGGTTAAAAGTTCAGCTGAGCAATTCACTCATCAGATAGCAAAGTCGCACACTCATGCATGTAAATAACTATTCTTTAGCTCAAATACTTTACATGGCCTTTCATACTTTGGCTTGAAACACTCTCAACAAATTTTGAAACAAAGACTAACGAGCCGCCAAAAAAGATAAATTGAACATTCAGCTGGTGAGAACAAGCTAGTCAGAAACATAAGTCTCCTCCAATCCTCAGAAGGAATACTTGCCAAGGTCATGTATGAGTCCATTAACACCACCACAGAATGTTTTCAGTCCAGCCTACTTACTCAACATTGGCCCCACATTCATTCCATTAGGATCATCATTCCAGGAATAAAATAGGAAATCACACAGTAAGCTTTAATATGACGTTTTATTCAATGGGAAAGGCACCATCTTTTTATTTAAATAAACGCAAAGTGTTGGGAGAAATTCGACAGATTTGGCACCATCTGTGGAAAATTATGAAGAAGAGTCACACTGGACGTGAAACATTGACTCTGTTTTTCTGTCTCCACAGATGCTGGCTGACCTGTTGAGTCCCTCTTTATGTTTCAAATACTGCCATCCCCAGTATTTTACTAACTGCTATGTTTTTGAAGTTAGTTGTGCTTTTTCTGCATTCATTCTTGGAGTATAGGTGTCATTGACTGGGCCAGCAGAGGAAGCAATGGCCTACTGTTGTTATCGCTAGAGTCTTATTCCAGGGACCCAGGAAATATCTGGGAACCTGGGTTTGAATCCCACCGCGGCAGGTGGTGGAATTTAAATTCAATAAAAAGGAAAAAAATCTGGAATTAAGATTCTAAGTGATGATCATGAATCCATTGTCAATTGGTTCACTGATGTCCTTCAGGGAAAGGGGCTCCTACTTACCTGTGATGTTAGACCCACAGCAAAGTAGTTCGCTCTTAACTGCTGTCTAAGCAATTGGGGATGGGCGATAAATGCTGGCCTATCTAGTACTGCCTTCATCCTGTGAACAAATTTAAAAAGAAATCTCTAGTTGCTCTTGAGAAGGTGGCGTTGAGATGCTGCAATCCATTTGTGAGTGACACTGCACTCTGATTAGTAAAAAAAATTCCATCATCATTGTTTCAGTTGACACCAAGATGGATGCAGTCAAACCAGGTCTTCTTAAAGCAGAAAATGCTGGAAGTGGCCCGGCAGGTCAGACAGTATGTGTGGAGAGAGACAAACAGAGTTAGCTTCTCAAGCCTGGTATGGGGGCTTTTCACCGGAACTGAAGCTAAATCACATTCAGCTTGATGTGTTCATTCTGCTTTTCTTTCTCCACAATTGTTGTGATACTTTTTATTCCATTTCAGACCTCCACATTACACAGCTTTCCACCTACTATCAGGAAGGACTGTTATGTTAACTTTTAACTTTATTCTTCTACTTACACTAAGAACAATGTTAATGCTTTACTTTCAACTTTGTTTCTCTTTGTTACTACTCGGACCTACGTTTTGTACTTAGGTATCGTCATTCCTAAGATGGCACTGTGTGTGGTGACATTGTACAATTTTCACTGTACTCCTGTACTTGGGTACAAGTGACAATAAAGCTTAAATCAAATCAATGTTGCATCTGTCTTAGTACGTATGAGATCTTGTATTTCTGTTACTGTCCGCAACATTCCTTATGTTCTTGTGCAACAGTGAGGTCACAACAGTTAGAATCTGAATTGAAGAGGCTGCTCTTCCAAAGGGAGAGGGTTACAGGTTACAGTATGTCTCACTGTTTAACATTCTCCAAAAATCCCAGCACTTAGGAGAATGATCCTACTACATTATCCTTGGAAATGATCCCAATGCCCACTATACATGAGTAGAACCTCACCACCTTTCCCATTTCCCATTATCTGGGAGAAGATTACATTGTCTTGGGAAAGACCCACATCATCCTTACATTACCCGTGGGAAGTTCCCATTACCTTGATACTACTTTGGGAATACAACACAAACGACCCAGCGATATTTAGCGTGACTGGGCACATTCCAGCCAACATGGGCTGGCATCTAGTTTTTCTGTCAGTGTTTAAGTGGGCTTTTGCCCAGTGCCACTCTGGGTGATCTTGGCCAGTTCAAATTCTACATCGTTTCCTCTTGAATTAGCACCGAGTGCCTAATTGATAACTGGAACAAAACGGTACTGTTTTGGCTGAAGTATTCTTGAGTAGGACTCTGAGTTAGTGAACTTAAGTACTCTTTGCCTAACAAAAACAGAAGTTGCTGGAAAAACTCTGCAGGTTTGGCAGCGTCCGTGAAGAAAAAATCAGAGTTAACACTTCAGGTCCAGTGACCTTACTTAGGTTCTAAGCTCTGACGAAGGGTCACTGGACCCGAAATGTTAGCACTGACTTTTTCTTCACAGATGCTGCCAGATCTGCTGAGCTTTTCCAGCAATTTCTGCTTTTGTTCCTGATTTACAGCATCTGCAGTTCTTTAAGTTATTTTATTCTTTGTTTAAGCTCATCTTTCTAACTTTTGGATGCTGATTTGGATTTGGACATGTGTTAAGGTGAGTGTAAACAGGCAGTGATTAAAACAGTTTACAATGGAAAGGATCTGAGCTGCTGGAGCCAGGGAAATGTCACACAGTAAAAAGTCATGCAATACCTTTCCAAAACAGAGCTTGAGAAACTTCCTCAGTTGGAGAATGGTTATTGTTACACCTCACTGGGGCAACACTCTGAAAATCAGGCCCCACTGTTCCTGGAGTGGTCACAAATGCGAAAGATTTTATAAATTGCACACAATGGTCCTTGTTCTCAGGGTTTGCAGAGACATTCCTTTTGGCTTGTCAGGACTTTCTTACTCCTGGTCTTGCTTCTCCAGGTACTTTCACTGACTTGCAGCAGTTGTAAGGAGCTGGCTCATATTTGGAAAGTCTCTGACTTACTGGCTAAGAAATTGCAGCTTACAGAACTGGCGCAGGAAAAATAAATTGGCCTTCTTCGGACCCTGAAGTGGTTTTTAATGTGGAGAGAGAAAAACACAGTCCCTTCTTTCTCAGAGGTCTCATGGCTTCTCCCACAAATATTCACACCACAAGCTGTTCAAATACCTGAAACACATAGCTGCTGGCTGTAAGAATGGCTTTGTGGGCAAAAGCTGGATGGCTTAACACAGACCAATCAGCTACTTGTTGCCAACTGAATGCAGATTTGCATATATCCCTTGGCCCCAGTTTTAGCTACTTATGATATCCTTATGGTGAAGGGAAGTGCATACAATATTTCCAAGTTTGCTGATGACACAAAGTTAGGGGGGACTGTATGCTGTGAGGAGGGGATTACAAAGAGGTTTCAGAACGATCATGACAAGTTGACTGAGTGGGTGAACACGTTACAAATGCAGTATAATGTGAATAAATGTGGAGTTATGCTTTTTGGAATGAAAAGTAGAAAGGCATGGTATTACTTACATGGTGATATATCGGGAAATGTGGGTGTATAAAGGGATCTAACTGTCCTTGTGCACCAGTCAATGAAAGTGGACAGGCAAGTGCAGGAAGCAATTAGCAAGGCAAGTGATATATGGCCATCATTTCAAGGGAATGTGAGTTCAGTTGTAGTGAGGTCTTGTTGCAGTTCTAAAGGGCCTTGGTGAGCCCTGAAGCTTTGTGTGCAGTTTTGATCTCCCTACCTAAGAGACGAAGTACCTGCCACAGAGGGAGTGCAGCAGGATTTCACTAGGCAGATAGCAGATGGCAGGATTGGCCCAAGGGGAAAGGTTGAGTTGACTAAGACTGTATTGACTGGAGTTTAGAAGAATGAGAGGGGATCTGTTTAAAATGTGTAAGTTATAACTGGGCTGGACAGACTAGATTGAGGGAAGATATTTCCCCTGGTTGGAATGTCTAGAACCAGGGGGTGCAGTTTCAGGCTATGAGGTGGGCCATTTAGGGCTGAGGTGAAGGAACTCAGAGGATCATGAGCCTATGGTATTCGCTGTCATTGAAAGTAACGGAGGTCAGATTGCATCAGTTTATTCAAGAAAGGGACATAAATTTTTAGACATTGAAGGCTTTAAGGGGCATGGAGAAAAGCAGGAATACAGCATTGAGGATCAGCCATGATCATATTGAATGGTGAAGCAGGCTCAAAGGGCCTAAAAGCTCTGCTCCTGCTCTTAGTTCCTATTTTGCTATGTCTGTAACTAAATGACCTCCCAGCCCCACCCCAACCCCAGCTTGAACAAACAGCAGTATAAACAGCATTTGGGTGAGAATCAGGTAACTGCTTTTCAAAAATGCAGTAATCCTTTCCACAACCCTTGGTTTTCAAAACAATCCGATCCGTTTCTGCCCATCGTCAATCACCCGGAGGAAATTTGGCAGACAGTTAGTAGGGCCAGTTAGTTGAGTGTACTGCATTAAGTGGAAGGATTATTATATTGTCAAAACACAGATAACCAGATGGCCAAATTCAAAATACTGGGCCTAGCCACTGAGCCTTCTTAAGCTATTATTTAGAGGCCCTCATTACAATATAGTGCACCTCCAACAAATTCCATTTTTAGCCTTCTTCAGTCTCTTCAATGTCAATTAACACCCATCAGTAGAATACGATCATCTCCTAGTTCAGTTACAACTAATAGGTTCCCTTCTTTCTCTTGAAACAAATAAAAGAGCATGTTTTCTTAAGGGGATTCAATGATCAGGTAAAATTCAGATCTACTGATCTTCTGAAAATATTTATCGTCTTCTTTGTTAAGTTTCTTTTGTTCTATTTTCATGGAAGGTCAACTCAACCCATAAGAATTTCAGGAGAGATTACACAGTATTTACAATGTGGCTTTTTCCCAGCTTTTCATGTGGAACTACCACTCAAGTGGCTTCACGTATTGCCTTTGCCAAACCCAAAGCAACTTGTGTGTTTGTACATAGAACATAGCGTCCCTGCAGTGTGGTGGCAGGCCATTCAGCCCACTGAACTCACACTAGCCCTTTGAAGGGCATCCCACCCTATCCCTGTGACCCTGCATTTCCCATTGTTAGTCCTGCACATCGCTGGATGTAATAGGCAATTTAGCATGGCCAATCCAACTAGCCTGCGCATCTACTGGACGGTGGGAGGAAACCAGAGGACCCAGAGGTAACCCACACATACCTGGGGAGAGTGTGCAATCTCCACACAGATGGTCACCCAAAGGTGGGATCAAACTCGGCTCCCTGGTGCAGTGTGGCAGCAGTGTTACCCACTGTGTCACCCCTGGTACCTTTGTATTCTTTAACCACACATTATTATGATTGTATCATAGATAATAGAGATCCACAATACACAAAAATGCCCTTCAGCCCTTCAAGTTTACACCAGTCAAAACCATCTAACTATTCTAATCCCATTTTCCAGCACTTGGGCCTTTGTCTTCCATACCTTGACATCACTAGTGTACATCTAAATACTTCTCAAAAGTTATGAGGCTCTACCATTATCTCCACCACCTTTACTGGTACTGAGTTCCAGATTCTTACCATCTACTAAGTGAAAAACTTTACCTCACATCTTCTTTAAATCTTCAGATCCTTACCTTAAATCCTGCCCCCCTTCAAAGGGCAATGTAGATTTCCTGCCTACCCTGTCCATGCCCCTCATGGTTTTATCAATCTCAGCCACATTCCCCCGCAATCTCCTCTGCTGCAAGGCAATCAAGGTGACACATCGATAGTTGTGAGGTAAATTGGTTAATGCAGTTAAATGGTAAACCTAATGGAAATTTGTTACACTCACAATTGAACAAGTCTGCAACTAATACATTAATCACAGCTCTAAAAATCACTTGTAACCATTACAGGTTGTTCATCGTTGTAGTCACCATCGCAGTTATTGTCTTTGTGTGTTAGTTTGAAGAAAGCATCCCTTTGCCCTGGACAATTTGTTGCCTCATGACACTTGGAGTAACGTCCAAAGCATCTATTGACCATGTCCTGGGCAATCCAGGAGTTCGTTTGTGAATTAATACTGTTCCAACATCATCTGCTTACATAACTGAATCCACCCGATGTGCTTTCATCACCATTCTGTCCGTCATTAATCCTTCTGTAAATTTGGACCCAGCATCCAGTTTCTGGAATACTTCAGAGCATGTAAGCATGGAGCCCTCTTTTCTTTGTGTCACAGTGTTACGCAACCCTTGTACTGCGAAGGCTGAAGGGAATAACTGCTCCCTCAGAAATATCTTCAGCCAGTGGATTTCAGATTAAGCAAGGTCTCTTCCCATAACCAAGCACCAGTTATTGGTGCACTTGAGAACAATCCAAACAGTACCAGTCCAGGGTTCCTGAATATTAACTTCGTCAACCATATTTGCAATTTGTTACACTCTTCCACAGAATGGCCATCATTTTCCGTAAGTTATTCTGACTTAGCCTCATAGACTTTTAACAAGCCATCTTTATTGCTGATTTCATCTGTGAATTCTGTTTGAGAGTCCAAAGCTTCATAACTGTTTAACTAAGTGTTCTCTTCTGTCTTACCTTCTTCAGGCAGCAACATTTGCAAACCTGTGCCTTGTGTCCTCATTGCTGCACCCTGTGCACATCAACCCCGTTCTTTCACATGTTGTATGTTTCCAGCTACAGGAGGGCAAATATACCCCAGCAATTTAAATTTGCTTTCTGCCATTTAGTATTGCGAGTCTTGAGTCCGGAAGAAAGAAAGTCATAGTTTCCAACTGCCTCCTTCAGGGGAACTATCATCAGCTACCACTCCAATGTGTGGAGGGCAGATTAATGCAATGGGAAGGCGATGGCCTAGTAGTATTATCACTGGACTGTGAATCCAGAGACCCAGACAGTGTTTTGGGGACCTTGGTTCGAATCCTGCCACGGCAAATGGTAGACTTTAAATTCAATAAATATCTGAAAATAAGGAACTAATGATGACCATGAACCCATTGTAAGTTGTCAGGAAAATACCCATCTGGTTCACTGATGTCCTTAAGGGGAGGAAACTGCCATCCTTACCTGGTCTGGCCCAAATGTGACTCCAGACCCACAGCAATGTAGTTGACTCTTAACTGCCCTCTGGGTAATTAGGGATGGACAATAAATGCTGCCCAGCCAGCGACGCCCTCATCCTGTGAATGAATAAAGGAAAAAACATTAATAAAGAGAACAGCACTGCAATCTCACCTTTATTCACTGAGGTGATAATATGCATAAGTACTATCTGAACACCCAATCAATATAGAACCAATATGATCAGTTATCTCATTATAAGAAGTTGTGCTCATGTTCTGCTACAATACAATGTCTAACTGTGTGTTTCTCTGTCTCTCTCCAGCCAATCTTTTGACAGTGTATACCATCCACTACAGGAAGTGTGGCATGTCGAAGGTTGCAAGACTCTATCTGATTTCCCTGGCTATTGTAGACTCAATGTGCTTGTTCTGGGGAGGAATTGTGGACCTGAGCTTGACTTGGCTGGACCCTAACCCTTTCTGGCACCATTCCCCATGGTGCGGGCTGGTCACAGTCATGGAGTACGGCTCCATATTCAGCTCCATTTGGATTGTCATTGTCTTTACTTTGGAGCGTTACTTGGTGCTAAAGAGCACTCAAGCCAGGCAGCAGTGCTTCCAGACTAAAGTGACCATTCAGATCATCCTGAGCGTCATTCTAGTCTCACATCTGATTGCGCTCCCTACCTATTGGATCAACAATTCAGAGTTACAGAATGTCACCCTGTACAACCAGACCTTTCTGCTGCCCATCTGCACTTACAATGATAGCTTCTTCTCCACCGTGGTGGTATGGTTCCATACGCTCATCTCGGGTGGCATCCCCTACATCCTCCTCATCTTCTTCAACTGTCTGATTGGCCAGCAGCTCTACAGGGCGAGCAGGATGTTCACCCGGGAGCAGCTCAAATCATTAAACGGGGTGACCACTCGCAAACTGATGAAGAAGTCCATCCTGATCCTCTTCACCATCTCCTTCACTTTTGTGCTCCTGTCGCTCCCTCGCTTTGTCACCTACTGCGTCCTGAGGACAGCCTACAACACGCCAAAGCACAACAGAGATGACTACGGCCAGCTCATCAATGTGTTTGCGGATATCGCTATCATGCTGCAGTGGTTAAATTCTGCCGTCAACTTCCTCCTCTACTGTGCTGTCAGTAAACAATTTCGCTCAGAGTTCTTCCTCGTGCTGACCTGCCGGTGTAGGAATGTGAGGATCCCTGCTTCACAGACACCCTTGAAAGTTTATAGTCTTCAAGGAGCTTGGACTAAAGCTTCATTGACAATATTTGCCCAGCATCATTAATCCATCATCAGCTCCACACACCACATTGTGCTTCTGTTCTTATCTCAAAAGACCCTCTCAGGAAAGGAAACAGTGATCATAATATAGTTGAATTTCACACAAATTTTGGACCTGACTTATTTCAGTCCCAAGCAAAACTGTTAAATAACTTTCATAGGGCAGTATGAGAATGGAGCCTTGTTGTGTCAAAAGACTAAAACATACTGCAGTAAATACACTGTAGGAAATTTTTAAAGAAACTGTTCAAAATGTTCAACACAAACACATGCCATTAAACAGCACAAACTGAACACGAGCAACCTATCAGTGACTTACCAAGGAGGTAGTATTAGGTGATAGGAAGATGATATTAGATTAAAAGAAGATAATTATAATATGCAAAGAATACTAGTAAACTTGCAGATTGGGAGTGCTTAAGAAAGGTCAACCTAAAAAGTTAATGAAAAGAGGCAGAAAAATGAGTTAATTAGCTGGGAACACAAAAACTGACAGTAAGACCTTTTACAAATCTACAAAAGGAGCAGAGTAGCTAAAGTAAACATTAGTCTCTCGGAGATGGCGCAGGAATTCTGGAATTAAAATGTTGACCCATGCAGACAAATTGAATAGATGAGGCTCATATTCTCTGGATTTTTTTTTGTTCATTCGTGAGATGTAGGCATTGCTGGATAGACCAACATTTCTTGCCCCTACTTAGTTGCCCTTGAAAAGGCAGTGGTAAAATGCCTTCTTGAACCACTGCATTCATGTTTTGCAGGGAGACCCACAAAGCTGTTAGGAAGGGAGCTTAATGATTTTGACTCTATGACAGTGAAGGAACGGCGATATATTTCCAAGTCAGGATGGTGAGAGGTGAGAAATTTGCAGTTGGTGGTACTCCCACTTAAGTGCTGCCCTTGTACTTCCAGATGGAAGTGGTCGTGGGTTTGGAAGGCACCATCCAAGAAATCTTGGTGAATTTCTGCAGCGCATCGTGTGGACTGTACCCACAGCTGCTACTGAATGGAGAGCATGAGAGTTCGTGGACGCAGTGGTAATCAAGTGGGCTGCTTTGTCCTGGACAGTGTCAAACATCTTGAGTGCTGTTGGGGTTGCACTCATCCAAGCAAGGCTTAAAAGAATGAGACTTGATTCATTAAAACAGACGAGGTCCAGAATGGTCTGGGCATGGTAGATGCTGAAGGGTTATTTCCTTTGGCTGTGGAGTAGGAAACACAGGGGCTAAGCCTCAGGATAAGATGCTCAATCATTAGAACAGAGAGGAGGAGAAATACCCTCACACGGAGGCCTGCGAATTTTTGAAATTATCTGTCCCAGACAGTTATGGATTTGCTTCATCGATTGTATCTGAGACTGAATTAGTCAGATTTTTGAAATCTGAAGGAATCAAGGAATTTGGGGGGTGAGCAGGAAAAGTGGAATTGATATGTGAGGTCATATTGAAAGGTAGAGCATAATGGACGCGCTATGGGCACTGCTGCTCATGTTTCTGATGTTACAGGGACATGTTTGAGACCAGCTTGAGGTTTCTGTAGATAAGGAAAGAGGGTAGAAAGTACGCGGACGGGTGTTAGAGTCCAGTCTTTCAAGTTGGACATATCTTTAACAGCAGAAATTCCAGATTTCACAAGATCTCAGTGCCCAACCGTAACTAGGGCAGTGTGCCTGTCAGTAACAGGATGCATTGCTGATCAGTCTGCGTGTCTGTAAGGCTGTACACCTGTAATTGCTTTTGCTGCCTTTGTATTTAAATTAATGTAGATAATTGCACTAAATGCTTTCTTCTGCTCTGTGACTGAGCACACAACACCTTTTATTGTATTGTAAGATCTAAAGAGCTGTAAATAATAAAATTCTGTAATAAACATAAATCATGCTGGAATCAGAGCAAGAAAGGTAAGCCCGCAATTCAGCGACGATGAGATAAAGGCTTATTTATCTGAGACAGTAGCTCGGTAATTCCACTGGACAGAGAGCAATTCCAGAATTTTCCATTCGTTCACCAGGCACGCTTACTTCGAATCATGAAATGTAATGGTGCGGAATCGTATGGCAGCATAAATGGGGCTGAGGTGTGGAGGGAGGTGCTCATCGGTTGCTGGAAAGCCAGTAAGAGAGCTGTGCTTATCTCGCCCCACCACAGGCCAATCGGGCACCTCTGGACCATCGTCTGAAATCAAGACCCCGTAGGGCCCAGTTCCTGGAACGGGGTCTGACTGCCAGGTCCTCGACTGAGTCTCCCACCCACCTCAGGTACACCATCACCCTGCCCAATTAAATGTCCCCCCCCCCCAGGTACACCATCACCCTGCCCAATTAAATGTCCGCCCCCCCCCCCCCCCAGGCACACCACCACCCTGCCCAATTAAATGCCCCCCCCAGATACACCACCACCCTGCCCAATTAAATGCCCATCCCACCCCAAATCTAACACCTCATGGAGCAATAGATCCCACCCCCAGTTCTGTTTAAGAGGCCACATTTGTTACTGCATATTGTTAGATTGTTGCAGACTTGTTTTAGCTTTAAACCGCACACTGGATAGTGAAAATATAAGTGCTGAAAAGAGAAATTTTTTTTAAAATGTAATCTATTTTTCTAATCGACTGGTTCAGAAGTGTTAGTGCACCCCTCTAGAGAAGGTTTGACTTGAAACAGCCTACGGGTAGGGGCTCTACCACCGCAGCACAAAAGCCCCTTATCAGCCAAGCCATCGCTGGCCTGCACTCATAACCCAACATGGAGAAGTTTCCTACAGTGACATGTGGGCAGTCAAGGAATTAAGAAAGCCAATGTAACGTTGTCATTTATCGCAAGAGGGTTAGAATATAAAAGCAGCGATGTGCTTCTGAGGCTTTCTAAAGCTCTGGTTAGGCCCCATTTAGAATATTGTGTCCAATTTTGGGCCCCACACCTCAGGAAGGATCCCGGGATTGTATTCATTAGAGTTTAGAAGGTTGAGGGGAGATCTAATAGAAACTTACATGATAATGCATGGCTTAGAAGGGGTGGACGCTGGGAGGTTGTTTCTGTTAGGCGGGAAGACTAGGACCCGTGGGCACAGCCTTAAAATTAGAGGGGGTAAATTTAAGACGGAAATGAGGAGACATTTCCTCAGCCGGAGAGTGGTGGGCCTGTGGAATTCATTGCCACGGAGTGCAGTGGAGGCCGGGACGTTAAATGTCTTCAAGGCAGAGATTGATAAGTTCTTGATCTCGCAAGGAATTAAGGGCTATGGGGAGAGTGCAGGGAAGTGGAGTTGAAATGCTCATCAGCCATGATTTAAATGGTGGGGTGGACTTGATGGGCCAAATGGCCTTACTTCCACTCCTATGTCTTATGGTCTTATGGAAAGCAGAATCCAAATTAAGGTGCCAAAGTGGTGTTGGTCCAAATGGGCCCAGCAGATAGAACAGAGATTATAAATCAACAATTGTTTGAAAGCCCTCAAAGGGATGACCATGTCCAACAATCATATTAACAGAAGTCACCTCATCATTCAAGGATGTCCAAGCTGTGAGCAGCTTCATCTTCTCCTGGGGGTCCTTTTCTGATTGAGGAGTCTGACGTGTTGGCATCGTCCTGGGTGGACATCCACACAGAGCCAACTGCTGGAATTGTTGATCGTGCTCGTTGGAAATTCTCCAGCTCCACCACCTCAAGCCTTCCTTCGGGCCCCGGGGACATTGTTTCGCTTTGTACAGATGGACGTTGAGACATGTTTAAACAGTGACCCTCCACGTGGGCCAATGAGCTGAAAAAGAGATGGCCACCAACTCAGCAGTTTATGAGGCTCCTGTGTGGTTTGTCCCTGCAGCGTTGTACCTTTGTGTGTATGGCTCGGAAGGAAATATCGACGGGAGAGAGACTTGTTAACTGACTTAAAGGTTGTTGTGTGGGGAGTGTCGTGTAGGGAATTAGGCACTGCCAGATGAAGGGAAACAATTTCCAACTTCAGCAGGGAAGGCCAGATGGAAGCTGAGGTCGAAAGGAAGTGGAAATTCTATGAGACAAGGGAGCAGATAATGGTTGGAAATGGAGCCACTTGGTTAAGGCTGCACAGGGGGAGCTGTGGGGAAATGAATGGACCAATGTGAGATAGTGAAGGAGATCACTGGGAGGATGGTGTAGGGTCATTTCTAGCCAGAACGTGAACGTTGCAATCAGTTAGCATGACCACTGTATCAGCTTTATGTGTGTGAGCCATGCAGGGCCCTAGACAAGGCAATCTAAAGTGAGTATAATTTCTAAAGCTCCAGCATCAACCAATGATTCCATGCAACTGTAGTTGGCTGACCCTTGCCCAGTCTATTTCACACACTTTTCATCCTCTTCCCTTCCAGAACCATTTGGGACATCCCCTTCGTCCCCACCTCCAACACCCGCTCCCCCCAACCTTCTTATACAGAGGATAATCCTCCAGCACTTCCAGTATCGTGGTACCATCACACAGATGTTGCCTCCTGCTGCTTTGTCCTGGATGGTGTGAAACTTCCTGAGTGTTGTAGGGGCTGCATCCATCCAGCCTAGTGGGGAGTATTCCATCACACTCTTGACTTGTACCTTGCAAGTGGTGAACAGGCTTTAGGAGGTCAGGAGGTGAGCTACAGTTTAATTAAACAACAGTTGTATAAGCCAGTATCCCTAAGGCAACAGCTTCACTGAACCTAATATTAAATCATATTGAAGCAAAGAATCTAGGTTGGTCAAGAGAAAGTCATGCAGAAAGGATTTGCTCTGAGCTTGTGGTGAATAGTGTAATACATCATGGAGCTCAGTCAGTGGCTTCAGTAGGCTGTATATTAGAAGGAATTATGCTTATTTACAACTTGATATTCAACTTGCATCACATCACCCTATTGTCTGCTGGTGGCAAGTGTCACGATTTTGTATCAATTTGTCATCTTATTTGTGTATTTCTTGTTGTTAATGGTGAGGATGTAATTCCATGTCTGCCCACCTGGTGGTGATGTGGATCAGTCCTCAGATGCCTAGAGTCTTTCAAATTTCAGCTTTGATCCAGGGTATTTCAAGAATTTAGGGTGGGTGCATTTAATTTTTGCTAAAACACAAAGCATTTAAAAATAATGGAATAAATAAAGAACTGTGGATCCACAAACAGAAATTGCTGGAAAAACTCAGCAGGTCTGCATCTGCGGAGACAAAGCAGAGTTAATGGTTTGAATCCAGTGACCCTTCTTCAGAACTGATTGTAGCTTGGAAGAGGTTGGTATCTTTGCTGAGGATGAGATGGAGGGGGGCGGCGGGTGGGGAGGTGTAAATAATAGCTGGAAATGAAGCCCGGAGAGAGAGAGAACAGCAGTTAGACAGACATTGGGTTGTAGGCTTGTATTCCCCCTCGGGAGCCTACAACCCAATGGTCTCAATGTGGACTTTACCAGTTTGAAATTCTCCCCATCCCCAGCCTCATCCCATGACCAACCCTCCCTCTCATCCCTGCCTCCTTGAACCGACACAACCTATCCATCTTCTCTCCTACCTATCCACTCCTCGCACCTCACTCATCGATCCCCACCACTCAAAGGACAAAGAACAAAGAAGCCTACAGCTCAGGAACAGGCCCTTCGGCCCTCCAAGCCTGCGCCGATCAAGATCCTCTGTCTAACCTGTCATCTATTTTCTAACAGTCTGTGTCCATTTGCTCCCCGCCCATCCATGTACCTGTCCAGATATATCTTAAAAGACGCTAATGTGTCTGCGTTTACCACCTCCGCTGGCAATGCATTCCAGGCACCCACCACCCTCTGCCTAAAGAACTTTCCACGCATATCTCCCTTAAACTTTCCTCCTCTCACTTTGAACTCATGACCCCTTGTAATTGAGTCCCCACTCTGGGAAAAAGCCTTTTGCTATCCACCCTGTCTATGCCCCTCATGATTTTGTAGACTTCAATCAGGTCCCCCCTCAATCTCCGTCTTTCTAATGAAAATAATCCTAATCTACTCAACCTCTCTTCATGGCTAGCACCCTCCATACCAGGCAACATCCGGGTGAACCTCCTCTGCACCCTCTCCAAAGCGTCCACATCCGTTTGGTAGTGTGGCGACCAGAACTGTACACAGTACTCCAAATGTGGCCGAACCAAAGTCCTGTACAACTCCCTACCTAAACTCACCTATCACCATCCCACCTACCTTCCCCTGCCCACATCTCCCCTCTATTTATTTCAGAGCTCCCTTCCCCCTCCCCCATTTCTGAAGAAGGGTCCCAAGCGAAATATTAACTTTCATGTTCCTCTGATGCTGCCTGGCCTGCTGTGTTCCTCCAGCTCTACACATTTCCCTGTGATTTTTTTTGTTAAAAAAACTTATTTCCTGGGGTGATGTATTGAACATCAGTGCCACGAAGTGACCAGTTCTCCTCATGATCGTATGAAGAGGTCTTCTCTTTATAAGAAAAGTGAAACCCCATGGTCTTTTTGAAGTTTATTACCAGACCAGTACAAGCACAGAATTATTGGACAATTTTAAGTTCCTAGCCCTCTCTAAGCGAGAAAGCCAAAGCAGAATAATTAACCTTATCGCCATTAAAAGGCATAAAAAGGTTGGAATTTTCATCCCCAAGAGTAGAAATTGGAGGACCTAATGCTATATTGAATAAAATTGGAGTCAAGGAGTCACCTTGCTTAACTCCTTTCTTGATCCGAAATGAATTAGTTTTACAATGATGGCCCCAGCCTATTCACCCTCTCCCAATAGCTCGAACCCTCCAGTCCTGGCAACATGCTTATAAATTTTTTCTGCATCCTTTCCAGTTCAACAGCATCTTTCCTATAGCACGGAGACCAGAATTGTACGCAGTGTTGTAAAAGTGACCTCAACAACACTCCCCAGGACCCTACCATTAACTGTGTAAGTCCTATTCTCGGGTCTTGTAACAAAATGCAACGTCTTCTATTGACTTTGGAACACTTTGCCTCACAAAGTGGTGTGGACATTTCAATATGATGAGGCTGGAGGTGGATAGATTGTTGTTAGGCAGAGGAGAGATGGGACTGTAAAATTCAAAACATGAACAGACTTGTCATGATCTTCCTAAATGGTAGATTGGATTCATGCGGTTGAATGGATTGCCACCCTTCCTAATTCATACATGTGCATGTGAATGCTAAGAACAACTAATATTAGAGTTTAAGGAGCGATCTCCTTTAGGTTCTCATTCAGACCATGCCTTCCACACTGAACCAGCTGTTCCCTGGCCAGTTTGAAACCCTTCCCTAAGAACATGTGGCAAATTCTCTCAGTACTGGACACCCTGTTCTTACCAAACAACTACTAATATTCAACTTTACTGGTTTGTACAGTCTACCAAACGTCCTGCAGAAATTTATCAAGGCTCCTTAGACTTGAACCTTCCAAACCCATGACCACTTTCATCTGGAAGGGCAAGGACAGAAGTCACATGGGAACATCACCACCTGCAAGTTGACCTCCAAGCCACTAATCATCTTGACTTGGAAATATATTGCCGTTCCTTGACTATTGCTGGGTCAAAACCCTACAATTTATACTTAAATGATATTGTGGGTCCACCTAAAACAAATGGACTGCAATAGTGCCAGCAGGGAGCTCAGCACCACGTTCTCGTGGGTAATTAGGAGCTCTTGTGGTATACAGTGGTCTTAGTGCCTTAGTGAGAAGAACCAGAGTTGCCCCATGTGTGTCGTAGCACATCAAAACAGATTTTTATAACTTAAACAATCTCCAAAGGGTAATTAGAGATGGACAATAAATGTTGGCCTAGTCAGTGTTGCCCACATTAGACATGGACAATAAATGTTGGCCTAGTCAGTGATGCCCACATTAGACATGGACAATAAATGCTGGCCTAGTCAGTGATGCCCACATTAGACATGGGCAATAAATCCTGGCCCAGTCAGTGATGCCCACATCCTCTGGAAAAAGAATCACAATCTTACTTTGATTTCTCGCCAGTCAAACTTTGCCCTCTGTTTTGCACTGACCAACCATGACCCATCTCCATCACCCAATCCCACTCAAGCTACACGACTTAGCTGCACCTCTCCATTGTTTGTGAGCTTGGCAATTGGTAGCCAACAGCTGCATTAGCTAAGTCACTGCAGGTCATTAAAACACAGTCATACTTAGGATGGCAAGCTTTTGTAAAGTGTACAGAATAACATTAACTGTTCAAGTGCAACTAAATGAATCTGTTTTTACTAACAAATATACAAGCAAGAAACAACAGCAGGCAACTCGGCCCCTCAAGCCTGCTCCATCATTCTATAAGATCATTCATAAGATCTCCTTGGTAGTCAAGAATCCATCTGCCTCTGCCTTAAATATTTTTAAAGATTTTGCATCTACTGTCTTTTGAGGAAGGGACCTCTCAAATTCTGAGACAAAAGAAAGTTTCCCCATCTCTGTTCTAAACAGACGGCTCCTTATTTTTGAACTCTGACCCCGGTTCAGGATTTTTCCACAAGAGGAAACATCCTTTCTGCATTCACCTGGTCAATTCCCCTTATATGTTTCAATGAAGTCACTTCTGACTGTCCTCTTGTTGGTGTTTGACCCCTTCCGTACATGCTAGTGCTCCATTGTCACCTGCAAATCTAACTGATGCTATCATTCACTATCCAATGTTAAGTCCAGATTCTTTGTCTTCAGAGCTTTCTTTGATGTTCTTCGTGATAGATGTTGATCGCATTGTCGAAAATAAAGTGCTAAAGGGAATTGACAAAGTAGATGTCGGGTGGATATTTGCTCATGTGGGACAACGGAGAACAAGACATCACAGTTTTAGAGTAAGGGGTAGCAGATTTAAAACAGATGATGAGAAATTACATCTCTCAAAGGGTCATGAATCTGTGGAATTCACACTTCCAGAGTGCAGTGGATGCTGAGACATTATATAAATTTAAGAAGGGGACAGACTGATTGTTAATTAATAATGTGTTGAAAAGTAGTGAGCACTAAGGTGGCAGTGAGGTTGAGATGAGATCAACCATGATCGTATTAATTGGCAGAGCAGGCTCAAGGCGGTTAATGGCCTATCCTTGCTCCTAGTTGTTACGTTCCTAAAGTGGTACCAGTGCCATGGAGTTCCAGCCCAAACATTCGGTGCTAGCTTTAACTGGAGATCAAGGCAGCTGCTTCTTGGCACTCGCTGGGTGGTTGTCAGTGAGCTATCATTCTAAGAGGCAAACAGTGGAGCAACTGACAGACTCATAGAGTCATAGAGCATGGAAACAGACCATTCAGTCCAACCAGTCCATGCCGAGCATAATCCCAAACTAAACTAGTCCCACCTGCCTGTTCCTGGCCCATATCCCTCCAAAAATTTCCTACTCATGCACTTATCTAAATGTATTTTAAACCTTGTAACTGTGTCCACATCCACCAATTCCTCAGGAAGTTCATTCCACACACAAATCGCCTTCTGTGTAATCACAACTCTCAAAATGTTTCATCCTCACCACGTGTTTCTGAACAAAATACACATCAATAATGGTGTGGGCTATTTAACTCATTATTGATAATAAAATGTGAGGCTGGATGAACACAGCAGGCCCAGCAGCATCTCAGGAGCACAAAAGCTGACGTTTCGGGCCTAGACCCTTCATCAGAGAGGGGGATGGGGTGAGGGTTCTGGAATAAATAGAGAGAGAGGGGGAGGCGGACTGAAGATGGAGAGAAAAGAAGACAGGTGGAGAGGAGAGTATAGGTGGGGAGGTAGGGAGGGGATAGGTCAGTCCAGGGAAGACGGACAGGTCAAGGAGGTGGGATGAGGTTAGTAGGTAGGAAACGGAGGTGCGGCTTGGGGTAGGAGGAAGGGATGGGTGAGAGGAAGAACAGGTTAGGGAGGCAGAGACAGGTTGGACTGGTTTTGGGATGCAGTGGGTGGAGGGGAAGAGCTCGGCTGGTTGTGTGGTGCAGTGGGGGGAGGGGACGAACTGGGCTGGTTTTGGGATGCGGTGGGGGAAGGGAAGATTTTGAAGCTTGTGAAGTCCACAGTGATACCATTGGGCTGCAGGGTTCCCAAGCGGAATATGAGTTGCTGTTCTTGCAACCTTCGGGTGGCATCATTGTGGCACTGCAGGAGGCCCATGATGGACATGTCGTCTAAAGAATGGGAGGGGGAGTGGAAATGGTTTGCGACTGGAAGGTGCAGTTGTTTGTTGCGAACTGAGCGGAAGTGTTCTGCAAAGTCCTCAAGCCTCCGCTTGGTTTCCCCAATGTAGAGGAAGCCACACCAGGTACAATGGATACAATATACCACATTAGCAGACGTGCAGGAGAACCTCTGCTTAATATGGAATGTCATCTTGGGGCCTGAGATAGGGGTGAGGGAGGTGGGGTGGGGGCAAGTGTAGCATTTCCTGCGGTTGCAGGGGAAGGTGCCGGGTGTGGTGGGGTTGGAGGGCAGTGTGGAGCGAACAAGGGAGTCATGGAGAGAGTGGTTTCTCCGGAAAGCAGACAAGGGTGGGGATGGAAAAATGTCTTGGGTGGTGGGATCGGATTGTAGATGGCGGAAGTGTCAGAGGATGATGCGTTGTATCCGGAGGTTGGTGGGGTGGTGTGTGAGAACGAGGGGGATCCACTTTGGGTCGTTGTGGCGGGGGCGGGGTGTGAGGGATGTGTTTCGGGAAATGCGGGAGACGCGGTCAAGGGCGTTCTCGATCACTGTGGGGGGAAAGTTGCGGTCCTTGAAGAACTTGGACGTCTGGGATGTGCGGGAGTGGAATGTCTTATCGTGGGAGCAGATGTGGCGGAGGTGGAGGAATTGGGAATAGGGGATGGAATTTTTGCAGGAAGGTGGGTGAGAGGAGGTTTATTCTGCGTAACTGTGGGAGTCAGTGGGCTTGAAATGGACATCAGTTACAAGGTGGTTGCCTGAGATGGAGACTGAGAGGTCCAGGAAGGTGAGGGATGTGCTGGAGTTGGCCCAGGTGAACTGAAGGTTGGGGTGGAAGGTGTTGGTGAAGTGGATGAACTGTTCGAGCTCCTCTGGGGAGCAAGAGGCGGCGCCAATACAGTCATCAATGTAACGGAGGAAGAGGTGGGGTTTGGGGCCTGTGTAGGTGCGGAAGAGGGACTGTTCCACATTACCTACAAAAAGGCAGGCATAGCTGGGGCCCACTGTACCCAGTGTGGCTTCCTCTACATTGGGGAAAACAAGCGGAGGCTTGGGGACCGCTTTGCAGAACACCTCCGCTCGGTTCGCAATAAACAACTGCACCTCCCAGTCGCACCTTTCCACTCCCCCTCCCATTCTTAAGATGACATGTCCATCATGGGCCTCCTGCAGTGCCACAATGATGCCACCCGAAGGTTGCAGGAACAGCAACTCATATTCCGCTTGGGAACCCTGCAGCCCAATGGTATCAATGTGGACTTCACCAGCTTCAAAATCTCCCCTTCCCCACCGCATCCCAAAACCAGCCCAGTTCGTCCCCTCCCCCCACTGCACCACAAAACCAGCCCAGCTCTTCCCCTCCATCCACTGCATCCCAAAACCAGTCCAACCTGTCTCTGCCTCCCTAACCTGTTCTTCCTCTCACCCATCCCTTCCTCCCACCCCAAGCCGCACCTCCATCTCCTACCTACTAACCTCATCCCACCTCCTTAACCTGTCCGTCTTCCCTGGACTGACCTATCCCCTCCCTACCTCCCCACCTATACTCTCCTCTCCACCTATCTTCTTTTCTCTCCATCTTCGGTCCGCCTCCCCCTCTCTCTCTATTTATTCCGGAACCCTCACCCCATCCCCCTCTCTGATGAAGGGTCTAGGCCTGAAACGTCAGCTTTTGTGCTCCTGAGATGCTGCTTGGCCTGCTGTGTTCATCCAGCCTCACATTTTATTATCTTGGATTCTCCAGCGTCTGCAGTTCCCATTATCACTAACTCATTATTGACTTGGGCCAGTTGGCCAAAATCTGAACGAATTATCTGTACAGAAGACTTGTGTACTCTTGTGCATTGGGCACTTTTTTGTAATAATCACATTTGCCGCTAGAGTGCGCTCAGAAGCCGATCCTGGGTTCCAATGAACTCTTCAATCTCCTTAGTGTGCGCTCCACAGTTTTGCAACAATGTCACTACCAACTGTGCCAGATTGCCCAGTAGTTTTACAGAATTAGAAGTGGACATCGCAGCTCTGATCCCAGATTATCTTCACATTTTGCACAGCCTCAAACCACTGCTTTCCAAGTGTATCCCGATTGTGTGCCCAATTTGAACAAAATTTCAAAATTGTCAAAACCCTTGTGTGTGTGTGTGCGTGTGTGTGTCTGTGTGTGTGTGTGCGTGTGTGTGTGTGTGTGTGCGTGTGTGTGTGCGTGTGTGTGTCTGTGTGTCTGTGTGTGTGTGCGTGTGTGTGTGTGTGTGTCTGTGTGTGTGTGTGTGTGTTTATGTCTGTGTGCGTGTATGAGTGTATGTATCTGTGTGTGTGTGTGTTTATGTCTGTGTGCGTGTATGAGTGTATGTATCTGTGTGGTGTGTGTGTTTATGTCTGCAGTGTGTGTGTGTGTGTGTGTCTGCAGTGTGTGTGTGTGTGTCTGTGTGTGTGTGTGTGTGTGTGTGTGTTTGTGTCTGTGTGCGTGTATGAGTGTATGTATCTGTGTGGTGTGTGTGTTTATGTCTGCAGTGTGTGTGTGTGTTTGTGTGTGTGTGTGTGTGTTTATGTCTGTGTGCGTGTATGAGTGTATGTATCTGTGAGGTGTGTGTGTTTATGTCTGCAGTGTGTGTGTGTGCGTGTGTGTGTGTGTGTGTCTGTGTCTGTGTGTGTATGTAAGCATTTAAAGTACATGGTTTATATTTTTTAAAAATCACCATCTGCAGTTTGAGATAATAGAAACAGCAGATGCTGGGGAATCCGAGATAACAAGGTGTAGAACTGGATGAACACAGCAGGCCAAGCAGCACCCTCCTCCAGCTGGACACAGAACCCCCTTCCCCTCCCCCATTTCTGAAAAAGGGTCTAGGCTCAAAACATCAGCCTTCCTGCTCCTAAGATGCTGCTTGGCCTGCTGTGTTCATCCAGCTCTACACCTTGTTACCACCTGTAGTTTCATAGCCATCTTTTGCCACAGTATTCAGGCATTAAAGATCTACCGGAGCTAATACTCTGGTGACACGAATTCAGATCCAATCGCACCATGTGATGCATTTTGAATTTGATCTTCAAAATTCTGGAATTAAAAACAAGTCTAATGGATCGTTGTAAAAACCCTTCTGATTCACCGACACTCTCTGGGGAAGGAAAATCAGCCATCCTTTCCTGGTCAGGCCTCCATGTCACTCTAGATCCACAGCAATGAGATCAACATTTAATGGCCCACTGAAATGGCCAAGCAAGCCACACTGTGGTATTGAACCACTAAAATGTCTCAAAAACGGAATAATACCAGATAAGCCATCTGGCATCAGCCTCAGCATCAAAAATGTCAGCAGAAAACGCAGCTCTGTCAACCTGCACATTCACCCAAACCAGCATTTGGTGGCTAGTGCCAACATTAAGAGTGTTGTCTTACAGTCTAGACACGAAACAACCTTACAGACTCATACTCACGGAATCATAATTTACAGACAAAGTCCCAGACACCTCCATCGCCACCTCTGGTTATGTCCTGTCCCGCTGGCAGACAGACCCAGCAGAGGGGGTGGCCCTCTGGTTATGTCCTGTCCCGCTGGCAGACAGACCCAGCAGAGGGGGTGGCACAGTGGTACACAGTTGGGAGGGAGTTGCTCTGGGAGTCCTCAACATTGCGTCCAATTCCCGTGACAACTCATGGCAGCAGATCAAAGATGGGCAAGGAAACCTCCTGTTCATTATCAGGTACTGACCCCAACCGTCCTGAGCTGGTCTACTTCTCCATGGGAGGAAGCACTGAGAGTGGCAGGGCCGCAGAATTCACTCTGAGTGGGAGATTTCAATGTCCACCACCAAGAGTGGCTCAGCAGCGGTATTACTGATCGAGCTGGTCAGATCCTAAAGGAAATATCGGTAGGACTGGGTCTGCGGCAGGTGGTGAGGGAACCAGCAAGAGGGAAAAATCCATTTGGCTTTATTATCATCAAGCTGCCTGTGTTAGATGCAGTTGTACTTGATAGATTCAGAATTGTTATGGTGCAGAAGGGAAACATTTGGTCCATCATTCCTGCACCAGCTGTTCAAATGTGCATCATTACCCACTGCCAACTCCTCTTTTCCCCACCATATAATTGCAAATTATTTTTATTATATTTAGAATAGTTAAGTGGTTATTTTTGACTGGCATGGACATGATGGGCCAGAGAGCCTCTCTATGTGTTATAGGTCACTATACTTCTCAATGACTAACCATCCAATGCCCTCCTGAATGCCTCAATTGAAGCTTCCTCCATCTCACTTGCAGACAATGAATTCCTAACAACTGGCTCTGTGGTAAGGATTATTTTCCTCACAGTATCAGCAGGGGCGGCTGTTGCAGAAAGCTGACAGAGATGAGGACCTGTCTTCACATTTAGGATACCTTCCTGGCAATACCATCATCCTGAACAGGATGGATTTTGAACACATTGCGCAACTCAAGACTTGAAACCCACCAGGCACCATCAGTAGCGTCAGAGTCATATTCCTACACAAACACACAGCTTTATGGCCCAGCATATTCCCCCACTATACAATTACCATTAAGCTAAGGGAATAGCTCTTGTTTAACAAGGGAAGCCTTGTCAGGAGCAGCACTAAGCATACCTAAACATGAGGTGCCACCCCGGCCAATTACTGCCCCATCAGTCTACTCTCAATCATCAGTAAAGTGATGGAAGGTGTGATCAGCAGTGCTATCTAGCAGCACCTGCTCAGCAATAACATGCTCAGTGACGCCCAGTTTGGGTTCTGCCAGGGCCACTCTGCCCCCGACCTCATTGGTCAAGCTTGCTCTGCCATTCAACAGGATCAGGGCTGATCTGATATTCCTCACGTCTGCTTCCCTGCCCTGTCCCCATTCCTCCACTGATCAAGAATTTCTCTCAATCTTAAATATACGCAAGGACTCTGCCCCCAGAGCTTTCTGCAGTAGTGATTTCCAAAGGCTCTCAACCCTCTGAGAGAAGAAATTCCTTCTAATCTCTGATTTAAATTGGCACTGCTTCATTCTAAGACTATGTCCTCTGATCCTCTCAGCACTTACTCTATCAAGCGCCTTTAGAATCCTACATGTGTCAATGAGATCATCTCTCTTCTGTGTAAAGATTAAAGTTTGGGTCTCTTCTTGTTGTACTTTAGCAGAATAAGTCAACTCCTTACGAGGGATCATCCTGGCAAATCTTCTCAAAGCTGCCTCCAATGAAATAATAATTTTCTTTAAATAAGGGGACCAAAACTGCTCCAGATGTGGTCTCACCTTGTAAACAGCAGTAAGATTTACCTACTCGTACACTCCAGCCCCCTTGAAGTAAAGGCCCAACATTCCATGAGCCTTTCCAATTAGCTGCTCTACCTGTGCACGAGCTTTCTGTGTTTCATGCGTAAGTATGCTCCAGTCCCTTTGTGTTGCAGGTTTCTGCAGTTTTTTTCATTAAAACAATGCTCTGTTCTTCTGTTCTCCTTTCCAAAATGACAATAAAACCTAATTCTAATTCTAAATACCTCTTGAATGTTGTAATATTGCGACCCTTTCAGGTAGTGAGTTCCAGAATCCCACTGCCCCCGGGATGAAAACCTTCTTCCTTCAAACCTCTCTCAATTTCTTTAAATCTCTATTGGTTATTGACCCCTCTACATATCGAAGAAAAGAGGAGCCAGGCACATTTCAGAAGCTGGGAGCAAATTACTGCAGATACCAAAACCAATCAATGCTGGAGATCACAGTGAGTGAGACAGTGTACACGGAGAGACAGCAAGCTAATGTTTCAAGTCTGGATAACTCTTCATCAGAGCTGATGTGGTGTGGAGGGGACAGTATTTATGCTTTAGTTGGGTGGGAGCTCTGTGTGACGGTGATGGGTGTCGAGTGCTGGGGGAGAAATTGTGTTGATAGTGTGGATTAAGTGATCAGAATGTGTGAATGGCAGAACAATGGTGTGTCTAACTGCCAGCCTGGGAAGAACTGACAGTCCCACTGGGGTGGGATGAGAGGAGAGAGGACATGGTGACAGAGAATGTAACAAGTAAAGCTAAAAGAAAGGGAAGAAATGGGAGTTGAACTCAACATTAAGTCCAGAAGTCTATAAAGCGCCTAGTCTGAAGATGAGATGTTGTTCCTCCAGTTTGCACTGTGATTCACTGGAACATTGTAGCATGTCGAGGACGGACAAGTGGGTGTGTGAGCAGGATGCTGTGTTAAAATAAAGGCTACAGGAAGGTCAGGGTCCTGCTTGCACACAGACCGCAGGTGTTCCACAGAGCGGTCATCCAGTCTGCGTTTGGTTTCTCCAAAGTACAGTAGGCTACATTGGGTACAGTGAATACAATACACAAGATTGCAGGAGTAGAGGTGAAATGCTGCATCACCTGGAAAGATTGTTTAGATCCTTGGGTGGTGAGCAGGGAGGACGTGAAGGGGAAGGTTTTGCACTTTCTGTGGTTTCAGAAACTAGTACACTTTGCCTCCAAGGCATTGTCACATGTAGGGACATAATACATAGTTATAGAGAAAGAAGCTTTCTCTGTCATATGATTGTGCAAGAAATGTTTAGACAATGTCCATGGCCTGAAAGTGCAGATACACCATTAGTGTCATCAACTTCCCTTCCATCTTCCCCCCGCCCTCACTTTCACCTGGTCTAACTCTGACTTCTCCCTTCCTTTCCTCAACATTTCTGTTTCCATTTCTGGAGATAGACTGGCCACTAATATCCATTACAAACCCACCAACTCCCACAGCTACCTGGATGATACATCCTCACACGCTGCTTCCTGTAATGACTCCATCCCATTCTCTCTGTTTCTCTGCCTCTGTCATATATGTTCTGATGAGGCTAACTTCGACAAGGGAGCCTCTGAAATAGTCACCTTCTTTCCTCATCTGAGAATTCCCCAGCGCCATTGTCGACAGGACCCTCAACCAGGTCCGACCATCTCCCGCACTTCCACCCTCACCCTTTCTCTTCCCTCCTGCACAAGCGATAGGATTCCCCTCATCCTCACCTACCATCCCAGCAGCATCCACATCCAGAAGATCATCAGATGCCATTTCCGCCACCTCCAGCGAGATGCCACCACCAGACACATACTCCCCTCCCCTCCCTTGCCCACCTTCCACAGGGACTGTTCCACCCTGGTCCACACTCCCTTTACCCCCAACACCTCTCCACAGGCCTATGACACCCTCGCCTGTAACCAGTGAAGGTCTAACACCTGCCTATTTACTTCCTCCCTCCCTAGTATCCAGGGGCCCAAACATACCTTCCAATTGAAACAACACTTCAATTGCACTTCCATGAGTCTGGTCTACTGCATTTGCTGCTCACAGTGTGGTCTCCTCTACATTGGGGAAACGAAGCTTAGACTGGGTGACCGCTTCACGGAATGTCTACGTTCTGCTCACAAAAAAAAGACCCTAAACTACGTGTTGCCTGCCACTTAACACACCACCCTGTTCTCTGACCAACATCTCTGTCTCTGGCTTGCTGCAGTGTTCCAGTGAAGCTCAACACAAGCTGGAAGAACAACGTCTCATTTTACACATGGGGACCTTGCAGCCCTCTGGACTCAATATCGGGTTCAATCATTTTAGGGCCTAAACTCTCCCATGTCCCAGCCCCCCACCCCTCATGCCAGGCCTGATTACCACATAGCCTGCCATTACACAGCCCATGCTGTTAGTCACTAACAACTATTCACCCTCCCAGCCTAATCGTTGTCCAACCTAATTGTCTGTCCAACTGCTCTTCTCTCTCTTCAGGCTCTAACCTATCGTTTACTCTGTACCCCACTCTCCTCCCTATTTACTGCATATAAACTGACATTTTTCCAACTACCATCAATTCCAAGGAAGGGTCACTGGACCTGAAATGTTAATTCTGATTCTTTTCTTCATAGACATTGCCAGATCTGCAGAGCTTTACCAGCAACTTCTGTTTATGCTCCTGATTTACAACATCTGCAGTTCTTTCGGTTTTTATTTATCATTAGTATCCCTGTTAAATGCAAGAGAGCAGACAAAGATGATCTGTCAGAGGCAGAGTTTCCAACCCCACCTTATGTGGTTTATCTGTGAAACAAATTATGTACAGGAAAGCTCCTGACCTCTGCAGACATACTTTTCAAAGCCACAATAAATACCCTTGCAAACAATGACAAGGAATTTGTTTGTGAATTTGAGTCACATAACCTAGTTCACAGAACTGCAGGAGTCAGCAATCCAGAACAGGCTGAGTCAGAAACAACAGGAACAAAAGAAGGGCCAAGTTTGTGTTGCCATTCACTAGTATAGCAGGCGAAGGTGGCCAAGCCAGAGGGCGAGGGTATTGGCCAGCCTGCTGCTGTTTGAAAGGCTGGTCGTCCCAGCTTTTCTGCAGAAAGATACTCCAGACACGATACATCAGAGACAGGTGTGGATCTAGTGAGGACCTAGTACAGATCCAGGGCTCGGTCATCAGTGAGATGGCCTGGGATCTCAAAAGAAATTGAGAACCTCAAAGCTGTCTGTGAATCTATAGGCTATTCACAAGCCTGAGCAATGAGAGCCACTGGTTCCCTACAGAGCATGCATGGGTAGAAACAGATTCATTTCAGACCTATCTAACAGTCTTGATGGGCTGAATGGCCTCCTTCTGTTTGTGTGCTTTACAGTTATGTTTGACAGTCATCCTTATCGCTATCAACTGTTTTTGTGGCTGACAGGTTGAAGGGACTTCAATAAAACATGTTTCTAACCACAACTGACTGTGACTTGTGACAGAGAGAGAGACAGTAGGACAAGTAATGTTGAAGTACAATGTAACTAACCACACTCAAAGTGGCCAGCTCTCAAATGGCCATTGTGTTAGTGCTAGAAAATGGCACCGTTTTTCAGCTGAATTGTCAATGTCAGGCCCTCTTTGGGTTAGTAAAACATCATGTAAATGGAACACGAAGCTCCCTCTATCCTAATAATGATCCTTAATCGAAGCCTTTTCCTTCACTCATGAGCCAGTCCTCACACTTTTAGCCCATGTCTAGTTCACTCTGTCCACACAAATTATCAGTTGTTTAGGATCCCCAGCTACAGGAAGAATTTTCAGGATTGTCACTAAACAGGTGTGAAGTTTCTCGCTTCATTTTATTTAATAACTTTTGATGAAATTCTGGCTTTATATTAACCAGGGAGGTTGTACTGGTCAAGGGGAATTGTACTGGCCAGGGGGATTGTACTGGCCAAGGGGGATTGTATTGGTCAAGGGGAATTGTACTGGTCAGGGAGATTGTACTGGCCAAGGGGAATTGTACTGGTCAAGGGGAATTGTACTGGCCATGGGGGATTGCACTGGCCAAGGGGAATTGTACTGGCCCGGGGGATTGTACTGGCCAGGGGGATTGTACTGGCCAAGGGGGATTGTATTGGTCAAAGGGAATTGTACTGGTCAGGGAGATTGTACTGGCCAAGGGGAATTGTACTGGTCAAGGGGAATTGTACTGGCCAGGGGGATTGTACTGGCCAAGGAAGATTGCACTGGCCAAGGGGAATTGTACTGGCCCGGAGGATTGTACTGGCCAAGGGGGATTGTATTGGTGAAGGGGAATTGTACTGGTCAGGGAGATTGTACTGGCCAAGGGGAATTGTACTGGCCAAGGGGAATTGTACTGGTCAGGGAGATTGTACTGGTCAGGAGGAGCAGGTGTGGTATTGAGAGATTTTGACTAACAACTGGCAGTGTTTCAATAATTAAGAAAATAGTTTGAGTCTAATCGGAAATTCTTTCTCGGTTTCTCACAATCTTCTGAAGTGTGATAGCTGGGTGGGAGTTTAGTTCTCTGCATGGAAGAATTTGGTGACTGCATTACCTGCAGGAGTAATAATTTAGAAAGGACAATATAATAATTGATCATTCAAAAGAAAAGTGTCACTATCAGCTACAGCAGCACCTGGTGCTTCTGAATTAATTTGAAGAGGTGCTTCAGTCTACAGCAAGAGCTAAATACCCAACATGTACTTCCAGTCAGCCTTTCAGTCATGCAAAAAGGCAATGAGCATTCAGTCGCAATTATAAAGCTTATTGTCACCATAGGGAGTGGGTCTCCAAGCACAGAGGAAGAGTTGAGGAACCCATAAAACAACACTTGGGGTCCCTTGTGAATCATGAACAGAATGGTGACTAATTGGAGGTGAAACGATAATTCCCTTACGAGATTTAATGAGAATCTCCTCAGTCAAGTTCTATTCCACTGCTGGCAACTAAGGTTCGGAATCACAACGGGTGAATGTGTGCAGGTCGCTGATAGATTTTAGTCAGTGTACCCCTGATGGAAGCTTCATATGTCCCTGGCTGAATTCATTAAATGACTTTATTCTGTTTACTGTGCAGCCTGCTGTTGATGGAGTTATTTTACAATCATAAATGTTGCTTCATTTTCCTTGCATTTTTTTGTACAAACTTCACTCTTCAGTAAATAAAATATAATGAGGTGGGACAGTTAAACAATGTCAGCAAGACTGATGCTTGTTTCTATATTCACAGATGGCTACCAGATCTCCCATGCATCATGCAATATGGTGGTACATAAAGCTGGGTGTGAGAGGCATGAGACAGAATTGTTTTAGGCTTCTCCTAATCCCATGAACTCTGCTGTCGAGCAGAAGGACAGGAACAGCGGGCACATAGGACCGCGTGCAAGCTCCCCTCCAAGCCACAATCCATCCTGACATGGAAATATATCACTGTTCCTTCATTGTCAAAATCCTGGAATTCCTTCCCTAACCGCATTGTCTGGGCATCCCTACACTGTGCGGATTACAGCACTTTGGAAGGTGGTCATCACCATCTTCTCAAGGGCAGTTATGGAGGGGAAATAGCACTGGCCTGGCCAGTGATGCTCAGATTCAAAACCTCTGTCAGGCTGTCTGAATCTGTGGCAGCATTTTGTTGGCAAAATTCAAGAACTGTGACAACTTTTCAATGAATTGTGACAAAGAGTCACCCTAACCCATACAAAGATATATACGAACATATGAATTATGAGGTCATTCTGCCCGCTCCAGTCTTTTCCACAATTTCATAGGACCGTGACTGATCTGATAGTGGCCTCAAATCCTGATTCCAAAAATAAATAGCAACAGGAGGAGATCATTCGGCCCCTTGAGCCTGTCTGACATTCTGTAGGATCATGGTTGATTCAGCTTTCTTCATGTCCATAACTGTTGATTCCCCACTGATAAAGAACCTATCTATCTCAGCCTTAAATATACACAAGGACTCTGTTCCCACAGCTCTCTAATGCTCAAGAGTCCCAAAGACTCACAACCCTCCGTGAGAGGAAATCCCTCCTCATCTCAGGCTTAAATTGGGGCCCCTTAATTTTGAGACAATGTCCTCTGGTCCGAGACTCTCCTATGAGGGGAAACATCCTCTCAGCATTTACCCCCTTTAAGAATCCTGCATGTTTCAATGAGGTAACCTATCATTCTTCTTTGATACCTTTTTTAAATCAAGAATCTGCCTCCCTCTGCCTTAAAAGCTTTCAATGCCTCTGCCTCTATTGTCCTTGGAGGAAGACAGTTTCAAAGATTCACAATCCACTGACAGAAAAAAAGTCTCCATATTTCCATCTTAAATAGAAATCTCTATCTTTAAACTGTGCACCCTGGTTCCAGTCTCTTCCAAAGGTGAAGCACCCTCTGAGTATCCATTCTGTCAAGTGGCACATGCTAACTGTCCAGATTATATACATAATCTTGAGTTGAGGTATTCTGTGGATTTTTTCTTTAGTCATTCATGGGATGAGGGTGTCACTGGCCAGGCAGCATTTATTGCCCATCCCTAATTGCCCAGAGGGCAATTAAGAGTCAACCACATTGATGTGGTCTGGAGTCACATGTATGTCAGACTAGATAAGGATGGCTGTTTCCTTCTGTAAAGGACATTAGTGAATCAGATGGGTTTTTCCAACAATTGACAATGGATTCACAGTCATTATTAGATTCTTAATTCCAGTTATTTTTATTGAATTCAAATTCCACCATCTGCCATGGTGGGATTCGAACCTAGGTCCCCAGAACATTATCTGGGTCTCTGGATTAACAGTCCAGTGATAGTAGCACTAGACCATCTACTACCCCGGGGACGGGTGCTGCTATGTTTAATAGTTTTATTCCTGAGTGATCACTGTTCCCAATCCCATTCTTTGTAATCTACCTCTCTTTGCTTCCCCAGATCGCCTCCTCAAATCTCTTTTCTCACCGTTCTTGCCAGCTCATCACCAGCTTCCACCTTCCCACTCAGGCCCCCTCTGTTTTCCCTTTTGCATTCCCCCTCTGCTTTCGGGTGTTTCCTGCTGCATTTAAGAGAAAATCAGCAACTTCATTCACAAGGAGTGCCTGCTTTTGGTCTGGTGATCACACACCAGCAGTTTAGAAAGAAGCTGTAAGCTGTTAGAGAAGACAGCAGCCAGACAGTGAATGCAGGTGAATGTCTGTCATTTCTCATTAATTCATGGCACGTGTGTGTTGCTGGCTGGACCAGCATTCATTGCCCATCCCTAGCTGACCCTGCCATTGGGGTGAGGGTGTGTTAGGGACAGACAGAGACAGACTGCAAGGAGTGAAAATAATACCAACAATGTATGGAGTCACAAAGCTGTCAAAACAATATGTAGAAAGATGAAAACAGACAACACTGAGCAAAATCATTGAATCTACTTTCCATTCCTGCATCTGAGCAGCTTTCCTTTCAAGGAAAATAAGAATATAAACACTCAGAGATAGTAAGAACTGCCGATTCTGGAGTCAGAGATAACACAGCGTGGAGCTGGAGGAGCATAGCAGTCCAGGCAGCAGCAGAGGAGCAGGAAAGCTGACATTTCGGGTCGTGACCCTTCTTCAGAAAACATAACCACAATGTTTTTATTATTTGAATTACTTCATTAAGGTCCAGGTTCACAATGAACAGCCAAGAAACAGTGTCCCATTGGGAGTCAGCATTGGCTTTATGTTTTTCAGTCTAGTGAGCTTTAGGAGCTCATTAGAGATACACCCCAGAACAAAACTTGATCAAGACTGGATCATTGTTTTGATAGATTGTAAGGCAGATGGAGAATTTCAGCCTTGTCAACACGTCTCTGAGATGTTGCTCAACAACCGAGTGGCTCATTCCTTGCCTGTTTATCTTGTTACAGTTTTGGGTGAGCTGTGGTCTCATTGGTAGCCCTCATGGGGAAGAGTCTGGTCCAGGACCCACCACTAGGGCTTGAGCACTCAAATCCAGGCTGAATCTCCAGACACGGAGTGACTGCTGCACTGGGATGGGTGCTTTTTCGATGAGATATCTGCTTCCTTCGCTGGATGCTAAAGACCCTACTATAATTGTGAAGAAGAGTAGCAGGATTTATCCCCAGTGGCTAGTCAATATTTACCCGTGAATCAACATCACAAAATACATTATCGTGTTATTTTCACATTGCAGCTCGTGGGATCTTGCTGTGTGCAAACTGTCCGTTCAAGTTATAATAGTGACTGCATTTCAAAACCTCATTGGTTGTAAAGCATTTTGAATCATTGGCTGTTATGAAAAGTGCCATAAAAGTTGAGGTTTCTCACGCTGTCAATTTCCTTTTAGATTAAATGATTTGTACCCACACAATCAAACAAAGAGACCTGGGGGCAGGTTTATAGTTCCTTGAAAGTGGAGTCACAGGTAGACAGGGTGATGAAGAAGGCATTTGGTATGCTTGCCTTTATTGGTCAGTGCATTGAGTACAGGAGTTGGGACATTATGTTGCAGCTATGCAGGACATTGCTTAGACCACTTTTGGAAAATGGTGTTCAATTCTGGTCTTGCTGCTATAGGAAAGACATTGTTAAAGTTGAAAGGGTTCAGGAAGGATTTACAAGGACGTGGCCAGAGTGGGAGGGTTTGAGCTAAAGGGAGAGGCTGAAAAGGCTGGGGCATTTATCCCTGGAGCGGTAGAGGCTGAGGGGTGAACTTAAAAAGATTTATAAAATCACGAGGGGTATGGATAGGGTAAATACACAAAGTCTTTCCCCCAGGGTGGGAGAGTCCAAAATAGAGGGCGGAGGTTTAAGGTGAGAGGGGAAAGATTTAAAAGGGACTTAAGGGGTAACTTTTTCATGCAGAGGGTGAAGCGTGCATGGAATGAGCTGCCAGAGGAAAGGGTGGAGGCCGGCACAGTTACAACCTTTAAAAGGCATCTGGATGGACACATGAATGGGAAGGGTTTACAGGGAGATAGGCCAAATGCTGTAAAATGGGGCTAGATTAATTTAGGATATCTGCTCGGCATGGATGAGTTGGACCGAAGGGTCTGTTTCTGTGCTGTACAGCTCTATGGCGCTAATTGTACCAGGGTCGCACAGAAATTATCTCCATGAGTGGCAACTGGGGGTGGAAGCTCAGACATTGGCAGGTAGAGGGGACAAAGGGAACTGCATCCAGCTGGCCTTAATGAAGAAGGAGAGCTACGAAAGTCTGCACTCAGCGGGAGATTGCAAGTCCTCGTGTTGGACAAGCAAAATAAAACATCAATTTTCTGTCATCCACTCTCTGAGCAGACCCTCACCATCAGGATTTCCCACAATAAAGACCGTGATTAGGAGAATGGAATAAGACATTAAAGTTAGTGGGACAGGTATGGAAAGCTGTTTAAAAAAAAGCAGATCTCTTCTGTACTTTCCACATCTTCCTTCTCAAGAATCTTATAGGCCTCAATCATGTCTCCCCACTTTCTGCTGAACTCCAGTGGAAGCAAGCACTGTATATAAACCTTCCTTCAGTTTACAACCCAACCATTCAAGTATCACTCTACTAAAACTCCTCTGAACCACCTCCAATACATTTAAATCTAACCTTAAATAAGGAGACCAAAACTTCTTACATTTTGAAATGTGGTCTCACAAATGACCTGTCTAACTGAAATGTTACATCATTAGACCAGGGAAACCCAGTAGATGTTATCTATCCTTTGATACGGTGCCTCACGGGAGGCTGCTGAGCAAGGTGAGGGCCCATGGTGTTCAAGGTGAGCTACTGGCTTGGATTGTGGATTGGCTGTTTGACAGAAGGCAGAGATTTGGGATAAAAGGCTCTTTTTCGGAATGGCAACCGGTGACGAGTGGTGTCCCGCAGGGTTCAGTGTTGGGGCCACAGCTGTTCACCTTATATATTAATGATCTGGATGAAGGGACTGGGGGCATTCTGGAGAAGTTTGCCGATGATACGAAGATAGGTGGACAGGCAGTTAGTTCTGAGGAGGTGGGGAATCTGCAGAAAGATTTAGATAGTTTAGGAGAGTGGTCCAGGAAATGGCTGATGAAACTCAATGGGAGTAAATGTTAAGTTTTGCACTTTGGGAAAAAAGAATACAGGCATGGACTATTTTCTAAATGGTGAGAAAATTTGCAAATCAGAAGTACAAAGGGATCTGGGAGTGTTGGCCCAGGATTCGCTAAAGGTTAACTTGCAGGTAGAGTCCATAATTAAGAAAGCAAATGTAATGTTGTCGTTTATCTCAAGAGGGTTGGAATATAAAAGCAGCGATGTGCTTCTGAGGCTTTATAAAGCTCTAGTTAGGCCCCATTTAGAATACTGTGTCCAATTTTGGGTCCCACACCTCAGAAAGGACATACTAGCCCTGGAGCGTGTCCGGCGGAGATTCACACGGATGATCCCTGGAATGGTAGGTTTAATGTATGATGAACGGCTAAGGATCCTGGGATTGTACTCATTAGAGTTTAGAAGGTTGAGGGGAGATCTAATAGAAACTTACAAGATAATGTATGGTTTAGAAGGGGTGGATGCTAGGAAGTTGTTTCCGTTAGGCGGGGAGACTAGGACCCGTGGGCACAGCCTTAAAATTAGAGGGGGTAAATTTAAAACTGAAATGAGATGACATTTCTTCAGCCAGAGATTGGTGGGCTTGTGGAATTCATTGCCACGGAGTGCAGTGGAGGCTGGGATGTTGGATGCCTTCAAGGCAGAGATCGACAAATTCTTGATCTCAGAAGGAATCAAGGGCTACGGGGAGAGTGCAGGGAAGTGGAGTTGAAATGCCCATCAGCCATGATTTAAATGGCGGAGTGGACTTGATGGGCCAAATGGCCTTACTTCCATGCCTATGTCTTATGGTCTTACTCCTATAATCAACAAAGGTTGGCAATGCCAATAATCTTTTTGATTCCTTGCTGTAGCTGCATAGACTTCACCTGACAAAGGGGCTACGCTCTCTGAAAGCTTGTGTTTTCAAATGAACCTCTTGGGCTATAACCTGGTGTCGTTTGATTTCTGACCCTTTCCACCCCCAGTCCAACATCGGCACCTTCATATCATGCTAACATTTCGTGTCTATTGCAATTACTGAGACTTGTTTGAGGGAACGGCAAGATTGGCAACTAAATATCCCAGGACATAGATGCTTCAGGTGGGATAGAGAGGGAGGTAAAAGGGGTGGAGGAGTTGCATTACTGGTCAAGGAGGATATCACAGCTGTGTTGAATGAGGGCACTATGGAGGACTCGAGCAGTGAGGCAATATGGGCAGAGCTGAGAAATAGGAAGGGTGCGATAACAATGTTGGGGCTGTACTACAGGCCTCCCAACAGCAAGCGTGAGATAGAGATACAAATATGTAGACAGATTATGGAAAGATGTGGGAGCAAGAGGGTGGTGGTGATGGGAGATTTTAATTTTCCCAACATTGACGAGGAATCACTTAGTGTTAGGGTTTGAATGGAGCAGAATTTGTAAGGAGCATCCTGGAGGGTTTTCTACAGCAATATGTAAATAGACCAAGTCAGGAAGACAATAGACAATACGTGCAGGAGTAGGCCATTCGGCCCTTCGAGCCAGCACCACCATTCATTATGATCATGGCTGATCATCCACAATCAGTATCCTGTTCCTGCCTTATCCCCATAACCCTTGATTCCTCTATCTTTAAGTGCTCTATCTATATCTTTCTTGAAAGTATCCAGAGAGTTGGCCTCCACTGCCTTCTGGGGCAGGGCATTCCAAATACCCACCACTCTCTGGGTGAAGAAGTTTTTCCTCAACTCTGTTCTAAATGGCCTACCCCTTATTTTTCAACTGTGTCCTCTGGTTCTGGACTCATCCATCAGCGGAAACATGCTTCCTGCCTCCAGAGTGTCTAATCCCTTAATAATCTTATACGCCTCAATCAGATCCCCTCTCATCATTCTAAACTCAAGTGTATACAAGCCCAGTCGCTCCAATCTTTCAACGTATAACAGTCCCGCCATTCCGGGAATTGACCTCGTCAACCTCGTGAAGGGGCCATACTGGACCTGGTGTTGGGGAATGAGCCCAGCCAGTTGGCTGAAGTTTCAGTAGGGGATTACTTTGGGAATAGTGATCACAATTCCATGAGTTTTAGAACACTGATGGACAAAGATGAGAGTGGTCCTAAAGGAAGAATGCTGAACTGGGGGAAGGCCAACTATAGCAAAATTCGGCAGGAGCTGGGGAATGTGGATTGGGAGTAGCTGTTTGAGGGTAAATCCACATTTGATATGTGGGAGGCTTTTAAAGAGAGGTTGATTAGAGTGCACGACAGACATGTCCCTGTGAAAATGAGGGATAGAAAGGGCAAGGTTAGGGAACCATGGATGACAGGTGAAATTGTGAGACTAGCAATGAGGAAAAAGGAAGCATACATTAGGTCTAGGTGACTGAAAACAGACAAAGCTTTGGAGGAATATCGGGAAAGTAGGACCAATCTGAAATGAGGAATTAAGAGGGCTAAAAGGGTTTATGAAATATCTTTAGCAAACCGGGTTAAGGAAAATCCCAAAGCCTTTTATTGATACATAAGGAGCAAGACAGTAACCACCAGAGAAAGGGTTGGCCAATCAAGGACAAAGGAGGGAAGTTATGCGAGGAGTCAGAGCAAATGAGTGAGATTCTTAATGAGTACATGGCATCGGTATTCACTAAGGACAGGGACATGACAGATGTTGAGTTTAGGGATAGATGTTTGATTACTCCAAGTCAAGTCAGCATAAGGAGGGGGGAAATGTTGGGTATTCTAAAAGGCATTAGGGTGGACAAGTCCCCAGGTCCGGATGGGATCTATCCCAGGTTACTGAGGGAAATGAGAGAGGAAATAGCCGGGGCTTTAACAGATATCTTTGCAGCTTCCTTGAACATGGGTGAGGTCCCAGAGTACTGGAGAATTGCTAATGTTGTCCCCTTGTTTAAGAAGAGTAGCAAGGATAACCCAGGTAATTATAGACCAATGAGCCCAATGTCAGTGGTGGAGGAGGCTGCTGGAGAAGATACTGAGGGATAGGATCCATTTACATTTGGAAGAAAATGGGCTTATTAGTGACAGGCAGCATAGTTTCGTGCAGGGAAGGTCATGTCTTACCAACTTAATAGAATTCTTTGAGGAAGTGACAAAGTTGATAGATGAGGGAAGGGCTGTAGATGTCATATACATGGACTTCATTAAGACATTTGATAAGGTTCCCCATGGTAGGCTGATGGAGAAAGTGAAGTCACATGGGGTCCAGGGTGTACTAGCCAGATGGATAGAGAACTGGTTGGGCAACAGGAGACAGAGGGTTGTAATGGAAGGGAGTTTCTCAAAATGGAGAACTGTGACCAGTGGTGTTCTACAGGGATCCATGTTGGGGCCACTGATCATGAGGAAGGTATAGATGGTCTGATTAGCAAGTTTGCCGATGACGTTAAGATTGGTGGAACAGATAGTGAAGGGGACTGTTAGAGAGTGCAGTAGTTATAGACAGATTGGAGAGTTGTGTGGAGAAATGGCAGATGGAGTTCAATCCAGGCAAATGCGAGGGGATGCATTTTGGAAGATCCAATTCAACTGAACAAGATGCTCAGCTACGATCATATTGAATAGTGGTGCAGGCATGAAGGGCTGAATGGCCTACTCCTGCTCCTAAATTCAATGTTTCTATAGGGATTGCATAACTGAGACTGAGTAATTTTGTGTATGAGTGAGTGTGTTAGGGTGTGTGTGTCTGAGTGGGTGTGTATATGTGTGAATGTGTGTACGAGTGAGTGTGTGTATAAGTCTGTGTATGAGTGAATGTGTGTATTTATAAGTCCGTGTATGAGTGAGTGTGTGTAAAAGTCTGTATATGTGTGAATGTGTGTATGAGTGAGTGTGTGTAAAAGTCTGTATATCAGTGAGTCTGTGTAAGTGAGAATGGGTGTATTTATGAGTGGGAATGTATGATTGAGTGCGTGATTGAGACTGTCAATGGGTGTAGAAGTGTGTGTGTGAGAGAGTGGGTGTGTGTTAATGAGTGTGTGAGTAGGTGCATAAGTGTATGTGTGATTGAGTGAGTAGGTAAGTGTGTGTGTGATTGAGTGTGAATGGGTGTGTATATGTGTGTGTGAGATTGAGTGTATGAGTAGGTATGTAAGTGTATGTGTGTGATTGAGTGCGTGAGTGGGTGTGTGTGATTGAGTGGATGTGTAAGTGTGTGTGTGATTGAGTGCGTGAGTGGGAGTGTATGTGTGTGAGTGGGTGTGTAAATGTGTGTGATTGAGTATGTGAGTGCGTATGTAAGTGGGTGTGTGATTGAGTGTGTGAGTGAATGTGTGTGCGTGATTGAGTGTGTGAGTGGGTGTGTAAGCATGCGTGTGTGTGAATGGGTGTGTGATTGTGTGTGTGTGATTGAGTGTGAGTGGGTGTATGTGTGTGTGTGATTGAATGTGAGTGAGTGTGTAAGTGCGTATGATTGAGTGTGAGTAGGTATGGAAATGTGTGTGTGATTGAGTGTGTGTGGGTGTGTAATTGTGTGTGTGATTGAATGTGAGTGGGTGTGTAAGTGCGTATGATTGAGTGTGAGTAGGTGTGGAAATGTGTGTGTGATTGAGTGTGTGAGTGGGTGTGTAAGTGTGTGTGTGAGATTGAGTGGGTTCGTAAATGTGTGTGTGTGATTGAGTGAGTGGGTGTGTGTGATTGAGTGTGAGTGATTGTGTAAGTGTGTGTGTGATTGAGTGCGTGATTGTGTAAGTGTGTGTGTGATTGAGTGTGTGAATCGATGTGCATGTGTGTGTGTGAGTGGGCGTGTGATTGAGTGTGTGTTTAATAGAGTGGGTGTGTGTGTGTATGATTGAGTGTATGAGTGTGTGTGTGATTGTGTCAGTGGTTGTGTAAGTGTGTGTGTGATTGAGTGTGTGAGTGGGTGCGTGTGAGTGCTTGTGTGTGTATGATTGAGTGCGTGGGTGTGTGTGCGCATGTGTGTGATTGGGTGTGTGTGTGATTGAGTGTGTGTAGGTGTATGATTGAATGTGTGAATGGATGTGTGTGTGTGGGTGTGTGATTGAGTGTGTGGGTGTGATTGAGTGTGTGTGGATGAGTGGGTGTGTGATTGAGTGAGTGGGTGTGTCTGTGCGTGATTGAGTGTCAGTGTGTGTGGGTGTGTCAGTGTGTGCATGATTGAGCGTGTGTGTGTGTGTGTGAGTGGGTATGTGATTGAGTGTGTGTGGGTCTGTGAGTTGGTGTGTGATTAAGTGCGTGAGTGTGTGTCTGTGATTGAGTGTGTAGGACGGTGTCTCGCTCATGCCAGTTCCCAGTTACTCCCAGGGCCAGGGCGGAAGATTTGTAGCCGGAAGTTTTGTTTGCAGTATTTCAGGCCCGGCCACAGCAGCTGTGACTGATCCCTTGCTCAGCCCAGAATGAGGAAACGGAAGGTATTTTAAACCGGGATTTCAGTTGCTGCCCTTCTCGGTATGCCTGGGGATTTTCGAAGCAGCAAATTTGCATAGGACAGGCTGAGACACATACCCCGTTTCCCTGGGGATCTTCCTCCTTCCTGCTTCTGTCAGTCCAGGCCGGACGATCGCTCCCTTCACTGTCTCTGTCTGCAATGCAAGGTAGGACTAGGCTGACCCTGGCTCTGTCGCGTCTGCAGTGGAGTGGTCACATTACCACCCTCCGAGAGTTGGTTTTGGAGCTGTGGGCCCACCCAACTACCTGCAGGGAGAAAAGGTGAAACCCCAGGCACTTGGCTCATTTCAGTTAACGCAGCGAATCGGGGGCAGGTGGCCCTCAAATCCGCCCTCGGGGTATTTTTTTTAAAGTTTCGTGTGAGCCTCTGTGCTTAGTGCCGGTCAAATGGCGTTTCTCCTGGATCTTCTTTTAACTTTCCTCAGCACACTGTCTCTCCGCACTGGCTCAGTCAGGGCTGACATTGTACTGAGTCTCAGGGCCTGTGGAGACGGATCCAGAGCAGAGCTTTGATTTTTGGGAAACAGCGCTGCTTCAATGGGACCTCCTGAACTGCTTTCACATACAAGGCGGGAGGTGGGGCTGGGGGGTGGTCAGAGAGGCACAGCAACTGCCCTCAGTATCTGAGATAATGGGAACTGCAGATGCTGGAGATTCCAAGATAATAAAATGTGAGGCTGGATGAACACAGCAGGCCAAGCAGCATCTCAGGAGAACAAAAGCTGACGTTTCGGGCCTAGACCCTTCATCAGAGAGGGGGATGGGGAGAGGGAACTGGAATAAATAGGGAGAGAGGGGGAGGCGGACCGAAGATGGAGAGTAAAGAAGATAGGTGGAGAGAGTATAGGTGGGGAGGTAGGGAGGTGATAGGTCAGTCCAGGGAAGACGGACAGGTCAAGGAGGTGGGATGAGGTTAGTAGGTAGCGGGGGGTGCGGCTTGGGGTGGGAGGAAGGGATGGGTGAGAGGAAGAACCGGTTAGGGAGGCGGAGACAGGTTGGACTGGTTTTGGGATGCAGTGGGTGGGGGGGAAGAGCTGGGCTGGTTGTGTGGTGCAGTGGGGGGAGGGGATGAACTGGGCTGGTTTAGGGATGCAGTAGGGGAAGGGGAGATTTTGAAACTGGTGAAGTCCACATTGATACCATATGGCTGCAGGGTTCCCAGGCAGAATATGAGTTATCTCCCCTTCCCCTACTGCATCCCTAAACCAGCCCAGTTCATCCCCTCCCCCCATTGCACCACACAACCAGCCCAGCTCTTCCCCCCCACCCACTGCATCCCAAAACCAGTCCAGCCTGTCTCTGCCTCCCTAACCGGTTCTTCCTCTCACCCATCCCTTCCTCCCACCCCAAGCCGCACCCCCCCGCTACCTACTAACCTCATCCCACCTCCTTGACCTGTCCGTCTTCCCTGGACTGACCTATCCCCTCCCTACCTCCCCACCTACACCCTCTCCACCTATCTTCTTTACTCTCTATCTTCGGTCCGCCTCCCCCTCTCTCCCTATTTATTCCAGTTCCCTCCCCCCATCCCCCTCTCTGATGAAGGGTCTAGGCCTGAAACGTCAGCTTTTGTGCTCCTGAGATGCTGCTTGGCCTGCTGTGTTCATCCAGCCTCACATTTTATTATCTTGGAATCTCCAGCATCTGCAGTTCCCATTATCTCAGATACTGAGGGCAGTTGCTGTGCCTCTCTGCCCCCCCCAAGATGACATTCCACATTAAGCAGAGGTTCACCTGCACATCTGCCAATGTGGTATACTGCATCCACTGTACCCAGTGCGGCTTCCTCTATATTGGGGAAACCAAGCGGAGGCTTGGGGACCGCTTTGCAGAACACCTCCGGTCAGTTCGCAACAAACAACTGCACCTCCCAGTCGCAAACCATTTCCACTCCCCCTCCCATTCTCTTGATGACATGTCCATCATGGGCCTCCTGCACTGCCACAATGATGCCACCCGAAGGTTGCAGGAACAGCAACTCATATTCCGCCTGGGAACCCTGCAGCCATATGGTATCAATGTGGACTTCACCAGTTTCAAAATCTCCCCTTCCCCTACTGCATCCCTAAACCAGCCCAGTTCATCCCCTCCCCCCACTGCACCACACAACCAGCCCAGCTCTTCCCCCCCACCCACTGCATCCCAAAACCAGTCCAACCTGTCTCTGCCTCCCTAACCGGCTCTTCCTCTCACCCATCCCTTCCTCCCACCCCAAGCCGCACCCCCCGCTACCTACTAACCTCATCCCACCTCCTTGACCTGTCCGTCTTCCCTGGACTGACCTATCCCCTCCCTACCTCCTCACCTACACCCTCTCCACCTATCTTCTTTACTCTCCATCTTCGGTCCGCCTCCCCCTCTCTCCCTATTTATTCCAGTTCCCTCCCCCCATCCCCCTCTCTGATGAAGGGTCTAGGCCCGAAACGTCAGCTTTTGTGCTCCTGAGATGCTGCTTGGCCTGCTGTGTTCATCCAGCCTCACATTTTATTATCTTGCCCTCAGTATCTGTTGTCAGAGGCGGCTGCCTTTCCTGTCCCAAGCTTTTGTGCTCCTGAGATGCTGCTTGGCCTGCTGTGTTCATCCAGCTCCACACTTTGTTATCTCGGATTCTCCAGCATCTGCAGTTCCCGTTATCTCTGCCTTTCCTATCCTCTCTGGCTTTCTGCTGTTCCAGGGGCTTTCTTTCACCCAGGAGGTGTCACATATGTATGGGTGGGAGTGGGTGAGGACAGTGGTGCGGGTGGTATAGGATGACACATTAGGTCACGCTTTGCCAGTAGCCTGTTGGGCCAGTCTGTCACGGCATTCAGCAAAGTGCCTTAAACATAAAAAATTTGGAATATTATAAAACCTGAAAAACATGATTCCGAACTATATAATCATATGACTGAAGTGGCTGGTTTTACAAAATGTCTTAAAGGATGTTACTTCCAGTTCCTGGGTAAGATTCCCTGTGTTTTTATTTACATTTCTGGATGGTATACCCCAATTTGTTAAACTTCTGGGTGAACTAGCTCCTTGTTCATCATTCCCCTGACCCCCTCAGGTTGGTCACAACAAGGTTACCCGTAAAAGGGTCCTTTCCCTTTTTATGGGTACATTTTTCCAAGACAAGATGAAAGTATATTTTAAAAGGAGTATCAATGATAGTAAAATGTAGGGTATGCAGGGTGGTTTGATCTTAAAGTAGGATAATAGGTTGACACAACGTCATGGGCCGAAGGGCCTGTACTCTGCTGTACTGTTCTGTGCTTTTAACCGGGTTTTCTTGTGTTAAACTGAAGAGTGAGTTTGTTAGCTGCTATCTGTGAGAATGGATAATAATGCAATTAAGAGGAAGAACTGAGTCTAACAAAGGGGAAACGGTAAAAGAAAAATGGTTCAGTCATTGAGTCATTTGTGACGAGTAGATCGTAGACTGTTATAGCTGTTACGCTGGATCGTATCTATAGCATTGGTGTTGATTGTCAGTTTGGAGATTCATGGCTTTGTAAATTAAGGTTAGCATTTGGGTTAAGAAATTCCTTTGTTCTGATTTCTTTTGACGGTGGCTGACCAGCTGGCAGCGTCAGTGTGAGGACAATTTCCTTTTTTACCTGTAATGCAGGGGTGTTTAATTTCGTAAGCTGTAACCTGTACAATACTCTAGTCCACATGGTACATTAGGCTACAAGTACACACAAATCAATTATTGTAATCAGTTTTTAACCCTTTCTTTAAATATCTGAATTCCGTACATATAGTCCCTATTTTGTACACAAACATGGCTACAGAAGCTGGTTCCTGCTGACAGGGGAATGGGGTTCTTTCTGCCTGAAGTTTTCCAATTCTGTACAGGTATGGCATTCGCTGGGCGCATACATGACCTTTCCACACAGTCACTGAATGTACATCCACAGCCAGCTTTTGGCGGAACCTGTCAAAGATACCAGTATCTTTAAACAACTTCCCTATCACTGATGTTAAGCCGACAGGCTCATAGTTTCCTGCTTTTTGTTTCCCTCCCTTTTCAAATATATTTACTATCTTCCAAACTAATGGACTGCCCTGGATCTATTTGGAACATTAATACATCAGATACCTCACTTGCCACATCTTTTCATACCGTGGGATGAAGTCCATCAGGACCCAGGTACTTAGCAATTCACAGCTCCAACAACTTGCTCAGTACCGCTCCTCTGCTTAGTGTAATTTTCCTGAGTTTCTCCCTCCCTCTATTTCTTGATTCATTGGTGCTTCTGGGATTTTACTTGTACCTCTCTTTGTTGAAGACAGATGCAAAATACCTATCCTCTATATTTTCAATGATAAATCCTCCAAACTCTCATTCTTTAGGACCAATGCTCACTTCTTTCTTTTTTCTCACTGCTTTCTTTTTTCACTATTTAGAGAAACTCTTCCTATTTTCCACAGAATCCCTACAGTGTGGAAGAAGGCCATTCAGCCCTTCGGGTCCACATGGACCCTCTGAGGAGCATCCCACCCAGACACATCCACTACCCTATCTCTGTAACTCTGCTTTTCCCATGGCCAGTCTACCTAACCTGCACATCTTTGGACTGCGGGGGAGAAACTGGAGCACGAGGGGGAAACGCATGCAGATGCAGGGAGAATGGGCACACTCTATACAGTCAGTCACCCGAGGGTGGAATGAAATCCCCTGGGTACCTGATGCTGTGAGGCAGCAGTGCTAACCACTGAACCACCGTGCCACCCGATTTTATATTTCTGGCTAGTTTTCTGCTATATTCTAATTTCTCTTTTTTTTTTGGCCATTCTTTGCTGTCTTTTATATACCACCCAATATTCTTGAAAGAAATCAGAACAAAAGAATTTCCTAACTCTAACACTAGCCCTAACTTGCAAGGCAAGAATCTCTAAATCGATTACCAGCATCAACACTATTGCCTTTGCAGAAGTATATGCCTTTTCTTTAAGTTTGATACAAGCTTTAATCTTTTCAGTTATTCACAGGAACTTTTCTGACCCTTTGAAATTGTCTATTCTGTGTGTTCTGAGATATTCCCTTAAATATTGATCACTGCATCTCTGTTGAGCTATCCTTTAGTTTAGTTTCCTAGTCCATTTTAGCCACGCTGGCTTTCATGTCCTCATACTTTTATTTAAGTTCAAAAAATAGCCATGAATGCTCTCCTCTGTCATTCAAACTGAGTGTAAAGTTCAATCCTTGCATCCTTTAAGAGTGTAAAGTTATAGCCACACTAAGGAGAATAGCCAGGATGAGAGAGAGTAAGAGTTTTACTGGGAACGAGGTCATTAAATTGAGTTTAGAATTGTGCAAAATGGTCTCAGCAAAAATATAGTGGAGGGAGTTTTGAAAATGCAGCAAGTCCGTTTCACACAAGCATGAAGATAGAAAGGGTGCACAACAGGTCACGCAAATGTAGGTGACAGAACAGTTGGTTGTAGATGGAAATGAATAACTAATTAAAGATTTCTGTATAAATAAATTTTATTCCAGTTTTTGTTTTCATACTCAAAGAATTCATGTAGACACTGCAATAGCAAAAACATTTGTAAGAAGTTCTAAACTGTGTAACAAAAGTGAATTGGTTCATTCAATATATTAAGGCTGAATTATTGATCCACAAAGGAGTTGAGGGATATGAGAAGCAGTTAAGACCACAATCAATCTGTTGCAACCTTTTTGAATGGCAGAAGTAGGCTTGATGAGCTAACTGACCTAATCCTTCAGATTTTCCTTGGTGGGAAGTATGTACAGATCAGATTAGGACAGGATGGACTTTATTGGCTTGCTCCTGGCTGAATCATAGAATCCCTACAGTGTGGAAGCAGACCCATTGAGACCATCAAGTCCACAGCAACCCTCTGAAGAGCATCCCAGCCAGACTCAACCCCACTAACCCTATCTCTCAATTTGCCATGGCCAGTCTACCTAGCCTGCACATCTTTGGACTGTGGAAGGAGACTGGAGCATCTCTCACAGGGAGAATGTGTAAACTTCTCACGGACCATCATCCAAGGGCGGAATCGAACCCAGGTCCCTAAGCACTGTGAGGCAGCAGTGCTAACCACTGAGCCACCGTGCTGCTGAGCTTATGGAATCTGTGATTCCACCTTTACTAGCTCAACTCCCACATGAAGAGAGCAGACTTACCTAGGAACTGGCAAAACCTATACCCTCAACCCTTACAACCACCACTTGTGCCAAATCCCAAAAAAAATTGTGATACGTCAAATTGCAGGGGTCCCACCCACAAATCTGTGCTAAGCAGTGCCTCAGGGTATCAAAGGAAACCAGTTTTACCCGATTTTACTAGAAGTCTGCTTTATGTCAAAAAAATTGTAAACACAGTGATTGCAGGGAATACGTAAAAAGAGTCTGTATTTTTCAATTTGTTCACACCTTACGTGACGCTGTCTTTGTACAGAGAAGTACATTAAGAAACTTTGGGAGTTAGCTCTGGAAAATCTCTGATCTTGTTGACGAGGGTCGAGCTGTGGATGTGGTGTATGTGGACTTCAGCAAGGCATTTGATAAGGTTCTCCATGGTAAGCTCATTCAGAAGGTCAGGAAGAACGGGATACAGGGGAACTTAGCTGTCTGGATACAGAATTGGCTGGCCAACAGAAGACAGTGAGTGGTAGTAAAAGGAAAATATTCTGCCTGGAAGTCAGTGGTGAGTGATGTTCCACAGGGCTCTGTCCTTGGGCCTCTACTGTTTGTAATTTTTATTAATGACTTGGATGAGGGGATTGAAGGATGGGTCAGCAAGTTTGCAGACGACACGAAGGTTGGAGGTGTTGTTGACAGTATAGAGGGCTGTTGTAGGCTGCAGCGGGACATTGACAGGATGCAGAGATGGGCTAAGAGGTGGCAGATGGAGTTCAACCCGGATAAATGTGAGGTGATGCATTTTGGAAGGTCGAATTTGAAAGCTGAGTACAGGATTCTTGGCAGTGTGGAGGAACAGAGGGATCTTGGTGTGCAGATACATAGATCCCTTAAAATGGCCACCCAAGTGGACAGGGTTGTTAAGAAAGCATATGGTGTTTTGGCTTTCATTAGCAGGGGGATTGAGTTTAAGAGTCATGAAATCTTGTTGCAGCTCTATAAAACTTTGATTAGACCGCACTTGGAATACTGCGTCCTGTTCTGGTCGCCCTATTATAGGAAAGATGTGGATGCTTTGGAGAGGGATCAGAGGAGGTTTACCAGGATGCTGCCTGGACTGGAGGGCTTATCTTATGATGAGAGGTTGACTGAGCTCGGACTTTTTTCATTGGAGAAAAGGAGGAGGAGAGGGGACCTAATTGAGGTATACAAGATAATGAGAGGCATAGATAGAGTTGATAGCCAGAGACTATTTCCCAGGGCAGAAAAGGCTAACACGAGGGGACATAGTTTTAAGCTGGTTGGAGGAAAGTTTGGAGGGGATGTCAGAGGCGCGTTCTTTACACAGAGAGTTGTGAGAGCATGGAATGCGTTGCCAGCAGCAGTTGTGGAAGCAAGGTCATTGGGGACATTTAAGAGACTGCTGAACATGCATATGGTCCCAGAAATTTGAGGGTGCATACATGAGGATCAATGGTCGGCACAACATCGTGGGCTGAAGGGCCTGTTCTGTGCTGTACTGTTCTATGTTCTATGTTCTGAAGCTTAGCATGATGTCTTTGGACATGTTGCCGGTCCAGTTAAACATGTTTCCCTTGTTTCTATTCTGCGCTTAGAGGAATTCAAAACTGGAACTCAAATTTCTCTGGCTTTCACAGTTCGACTAAGGAAATGGGAGTGTGGGGAGGCATTCATCAAACATTTCAGGATCATCAAAGCCATCAACTTCCTTTTTTACCTGTGACACATTTTGTCCGCTTTCCCGATCCGTGCCTATGAAGGTGCTAGGGCTTTCCCGGTGGCTCTGTTAGTCTCACGATGCCTGTAAAATTTCTTGACATTCCCAAAGCAACGTGGCTTTTTAGTCTTTCACTTGGTTTCACTCTGACTGGTTGGCATAATCACAGTACAAACCCGCAGGGGTTAGTCTAACTTGGCGTCCAGTCCAGCAGCTCAACTTCTTGACAGATTCTTTCTATTGGATTTCCTTCCCTGCTGGAGGGAACATCTAATGACTTTGCCACAACTGGAGCTTCAGGTCATCCAGATTTGATCCATTGCACTGTACCTGTGGTTATCAATCACAGGTTTAAAATTACTAATGGATCTAGCAGCTAACAATGGAATTGACAGAACTACTAAAAGTCACATACACAGCAATAACCTACTCAATTATGCTCCTTTTGAGATCCACCAAGTCACTCAGCTCCTGTGCATCGGTGTTGGAAGGAATAAATGTTTAAGTTGGAAGATTAGCATTGACCAAGTCTTCTGGATGATGCCAGGCTTCTTAAATGTTGTCAAAACTGCATTCACAGAGAATATTCCTTATCACTGTATCACTTGTGCCTTGCAGATGGTGGACAGACTCTAGGAGTTAATCACAGCAGATTTCCTGCTTTTTTTTTAACCTGAGTTTGTCACTTCTGTATACAGATGGCTGGCCTGGTATAGTTTCTGATCAATGGTTTCAAGGAGTTAGTTAGATTCTCTTTCTTTTTGGAGATTGTCATTTTCTAGCACATGTTGGCATGAATGTTACATGTCATTATCTGCTTTTGGACATAAAGTGCTTTGGTATCTGAGAAGTTGAATACTGAACATTGTTGGCAAATATTGCCATTTCTGACCTTATGATGGAGGGAGGATGATTGATGAAGCAGCTGAAGATGGTTGGGGCTAGGACAGTGGTTAAGAAACTCCCACAGAGATGTCCTGGAGCTCTGACAGCTATAACCATCTTCCTACATGTCAGGTATGACTCACCAGCAGAGACATTTCCCCCGATACCCACGGACTCCAGTTTTGCCAGAGCTCCTTGATGCCACACTTGATCAATTGCAGCTTTACTGTCAGTCTGTCACTCACCCCCTCACCCCTGGTCAGCTCTTTTGTATATGTTTCTGTCAAGGCTGTAATACAGAGGGAACCAAGTGAATATGATGAGTCAGCAAGTTAACTGCCACTTGATAGCTGTGTTGACCACCCCTTCCAAGACTCTGCTGATGATCAGAGTATATTTGGAGCAGTAATTGGCCGGTTTGGATTTGACCAGCTTTTGGGGGACATGATATACCAGGACAGTTTTTCTCTTTGCCAGGTAAATGCCAGTATGGTACCTATACTGGAACAGCTTGCCTAGGGGCACAGCTATTTCTGAAGCACAGGTCTTCTGTGCTAATGCTGGAATGTTGTCAGGGCCCACAGTCTTCACAGTATCCATTTCTTTCAGTTGTTTCCTGATATAATCAAATTGGCCAAGGACTGTCCTTGTAACCCTTAGGCCTTCGTTTGTGGCAGTGAACATGGTGGAATTCCAATTCATCAGCTGAGGAGTTGTGAATGACGGTCAGCAGGAGGTTCCCATTCACATTTTGACCTAACACCATGAGATTTCATAGAATCGAGAGACACTGTTGAAACGTCCATGGCAACTTCCTCCTGACCTATGTCGGCCCCTCTGATGGATTCTATCCTGCTGCTGGGACAGGGCATGCTCAGGGTCAGGAATGATTGTGTCTGGGACATTGTCCGTAAGCAATGAGTTGGTGAGACTTGTAAGCGTGACATCATCCAGAAGACTTGGTCAATGCTAATCTTCCAACTTAAACATTTATTCCTTCCAACACTTACACACAGGAGCTGAGTGACCTTGGTGAGTCTCAAATGGAGCATCATTGAGTAAGTTATTACTGTGTATATCAGACTACTGCTTTACGAGTTGTAGAAACCAGGAACTGGAGTTTGGCCTTTCAAATTTGCTGTGCCATTCAAAATGATCATGGCTGATCCTCCATCTCACTTGATTGATTGACTTATTATCACGTCTACCCAAGTACGGTGAAAAGTTTTGTTTGTGAGCAGTGCGTGCAGAGCATAGTAAGCAAGGACATACAGATCACAGATTGTAAAAAGACAAAGGGATACAAGTTACATTGCACAGGGCATGCGCTAGGTGAGATCAACATTAGCAAGATCAGCATTAACTGAAGTTAGACAGTCCATTCAGCAGTCTAATAACAGCTGGGAAGAAGCTGTTCCTGAACCTGCTGGTGCGTGTGTTCAAGCTGCCTGATGGAAGAAGCTGTAGGAGGTCATTACTGGGGTGGGATGGGTCTTTGATGATGTTGGCTGCCTTTCCATGGAAATGAGCTCTGTAAGTGGAGCCCATGAACGGAAGGTTGGCTTCCATGATGGTCTGGGCTGTGCACACCACCTTCTGTAGTTTCTTATGGTCCTGCGCAGAGCAGCTGCCATTACCAGGTCATGATGTACCCAGACAGTATGCTTTCAATTTTGACATTGGTGAGGATCCTTTCGGTCATGCCAAATTTCCTGAACTGCCTGAGGAAGAAGAGGTCCGTTGTGCCTTCTTGACCATCACATCAAGATGGCAAAACAGTTGTGGATTTACATGGAGTACAGTAGGGGGCTGAGCACCGCATCTTTGGGGGGCCTCAGCGTTGAGTGTAGGTGCGGAGGACTTCACAGATTATGGCCAGAATGCTGAGGATCCAGTTATAGAATACAGCCTCCTACTGTACTCCCTGTGCACCCATGACTGTGTTGCCAAATTTTGAACAAATGCCATCTACGATTTCACTGACAACAACACCATAGTGGGATGGATATCTAACAACGATGAGTCAAAATACAGAAAGGAGATGGAGGACTTGGTGATATGGTGCAATGAGAATAAACTCTGTCTCAATGTTGGCAAACCTAAAGAACTGATCATTGACTATAAAAAGAGGGGAGGAGAACACACCCCCATCTACATCGACAGAAATGAGGCTGAGAGAGTTGAGAGCATCAAGTTTCTCAGAATGATAGTAACCGACGACCTGTCCTGGATTTTCCATGTAAATGTAACGGTCAAGAAGGCACAACAATGTCTCTTCTTCATCAGGTGGCTCAGGAGTCTTGCCCAAGGTCTCGGAGTTTTGAAATCAGTCTGAAGGGGATAATGGTTTTGAAGGGAGAGCAATAGTCGATGAGCAGGAGTCTGATGCAGGTGTCTCTGATGTCCAGATGTTCCAGGGATGAGTGCAGAGCTAGGGAAATGGCATCCCCTGTGGATCTGGTATGTCAGTAGGCAAACTGTAGGGGATCGAGGCAGGTGGGGAGACTGGAGTTGATGTGGGCCATGACCAGCCTCACAAAGCACTTCATGATTATTGAGGCCAGAGCTATTGGGCGGTAGTCATTAAGTCACACTATATGTGTTTTCTTGGGTACAGGGATGATGGTGGTCTTCACGAAGCAGGTGGGAACTTCAGCTTGTAGGAGGGAGAGGTTGAGGATTTCAGTGAATACCTCCAACAGGATCTGAGTGCTGGGCCGAGGACACGTGTCACTTCCCTCAGATTGACTCCCAGGAAGATCGATCTGATGTCTGCAGTGGTGAAGGAGAGAACAGATGTGTTTGGGGCTGCCGGGGCAGGTGACACCGTGCTGCTGACATTCTGCTCAAACCAATCATAAAGAGCATTCATTTTGTATTTTGTAATGTTGTTTAGGCCTTGGCATGGGCAGTGGGAGTCTGTTTGGTGGGCCTGGGCCCCTACCTTGATCCAGTACTGCCCTTTAGCCTCCCTGATGGCTTTGTGGAGGTCATACCTGGATTTTCCATATTGGTCTGGGTCACCCGACTTGAATGCTGTATGTCTGGTGTTCAGTAGGGAGTGGACTTCTCCGTTCATCCAAGGTTTATGATTGGGGAACACCTGGATTGACTTCTTTGATAACACAGTCCTCCGTGCACTTGCTAGTGCAGCCTGTGGACAGTGGTAACATACTCCTGTAGGTTTTCAGCTGGATGCTTGAACACGGTTCAGTCCATTGATTCCAAGCACTCCCGGAGACATATTCCTGTTTTCTGTTCATATGCCTTCCTGCATGTCGAATGTAAACACTCATCAATCTCTTTCTTGAATATTTTCAGTGATTTGGTCTCCAGAGCGTCTGTGGTTGAGGGTTCCACAGCTTCACTGACTTATGAGTGAAGCCATTTTTTTTTGTCATCTAAGTCTGAGACTCCCAAACTAGGGATTATACCAGAAGTAGCTCCACACAGGCCGGTATTCTATCACCAACTCACTCCTTATTTACTTGTGGAGAGTCCGAGACACTGATCCAGCTCTATCAGAGCCAGCTCTGAGTGAACACAACCTCTGATACAACAGGGTGTAGAGCTGTATCAGAGATAATGGGAACTGCAGATGCTGGAGAATCCAAGATAACAAAGTGTGAAGCTGGATGAACACAGCAGGCCAAGCAGCATCTCAGGAGCACAAAAGCTGATGTTTCGGGCCTAGACCCTTCATCAGAGAGGGGGATGGGGAGATAGTTCTGGAGTAAATAGGGAGAGAGGGGGAGGCGGACCGAAGATGGAGAGAAAAGAAGATAGGTAGAGAGGAGAGTATAGGTGGGGAGGTAGGGAGGGGATAGGTCAGTCCAGGGAAGACGGACAGGTTAAGGAGGTGGGATGAGGTTAGTAGGTAGGAAATGGAGGTGCGGCTTGAGGTGGGAGGAAGGGATGGGTGAGAGGAAGAACAGGTTAGGGAGGCAGAGACAAGCTGGGCTGGTTTTGGGATGCAGAGGGGGAAGGGGATGAGCTGGGCTGGTTTTGGGATGCGGTGGGGGAAGGGGAGATTTGAAGCTGGTGAAGCCCACATTGATACCATTGGGCTGCAGGGTTCCCAAGCGGAATATGAGTTGCTGTTCCTGCAACCTATAGGTGGCATCATTGTGGCACTGCAGGAGCCCCATGACTGGCATGTCGTCTAAAGAATGGGAAGGGGAGTTAAAATGGTTCGCGACTGGGAGGTGCAGTTGTTTATTGCGAACCAAGCGGAGGTGTTCTGCAAAGCGGTCCCCAAGCCTCCACTTGGTTTCCCCAATGTAGAGGAAGCCACACAGGTGAACCTCTTCTTAATGTGGAAGGTCCTTTTGGGGCCTGGGATGGGGCTGAGGGAGGAGGTGTGGGGGCAAGTGTAGCACTTCCTGCGGTTGCAGGGGAAGGTGCCGGGTGTGGTGGGGTTGGAGGGGAGTGTGGAGCGGACAAGGGAGTCACGGAGAGAGTGGTCTCTCCGGAAGGCAGACAAGGGTGGTGATGGAAAAATGTCTTGGGTGGTGGGGTCGGATTGTAGATGGCGGAAGTGTCGGAGGATGATGCGTTGTATCCGGAGGTTGGTGGGGTGGTATGTGAGAATGAGGGGGATCCTCTTGGGGCGGTTGTGGCGGGGGCGGGTGTGAGGGATGTGATGCGGGAAATGCGGGAGACGCGGTCAAGGGCGTTCTCGACCACTGCGGGGGTGGGGGTGGGGGGGGAGTTGCGGTCCTTGAAGAACTTGGACATCTGGGATGTGTGGGAGTGGAATACCTCCGTGACTCCCTTGTTCGCTCCACACTCCCCTCCAACCCCACCACACCCGGCAGCTTCCCCTGCAACCGCAGGAAGTGCTACACTTGCCCCCACACCACCTCCCTCACCCCTATCCCAGGCCCCAAGATGACTTTCCATATTAAGCAGATGTTCACCTGCACATCTGCCAATGTGGTATACTGTATCCATTGTACCCGGTGTGGCTTCCTCTACATCGGGGAAACCAAGCGGAGGCTTGGGGACCGCTTTGCAGAACACCTCCGCTCGGTTCACAATAAACAACTGCACCTCCCAGTCGCGAACCATTTTAACTCCCCCTCCCATTCCTTAGACAACATGTCCATCATGGGCCTCCTGCAGTACCACAACGATGCCACCCGAAGGTTGCGGGAACAGGAACTCATATTCCGCCTGGGAACCCTGCAGCCCAATGGTATCAATGTGGACTTCACCAGCTTCAAAATCTCCCCTCCCCCATTGCATCCCAAAACCACCCCAGTTCATCCCCTTCCCCCACTGCATCACACAACCAGCCTAACCTGTCTCTGCCTCCCTAACCTATTCTTCCTCTCACCCATCCCTTCCTCCCACCTCAAGCTGCACCCCCATCTCCTACCTACTAACCTCATCCCACCTCCTTGACCTGTCCGTCTTCCCTGGACTGACCTATCCCCTCCCTACCTGCCCACCTATACTCTCCTCTCTGCCTATCTTCTTTTCTCACCATCTTCGGTCCGCCTCCCCCCCTCTCCCTATTTATTCCAGAACCCTCACCCGATCCCCCTCGCTGATGAAGGGTCTAGGCCCGAAACGTCAGCTTTTGTGCTCCTGAGATGCTGCTTGGTCTGCTGTGTTCATCCAGCTTCACACTGTTATCCAGGGTGTGGAGCTGGATGAGCGCAGCGGGCCGAGCAGCATCAGAGGAGCAAGAAAGCTGATGTTTCGGGTCTAGAGCCTTCTTCAGAAATGAACCTCTGACATTCCTGTTTATCTGTCAGCCCGTCTCTTGTGCCTAAAGCATCTTGGAAGAAATTCATCCTCTTCTTCAGGTGATAAAGGCATTGAGGCTGCAACATCTGCCATGTCCATCTCAGATTCTGACGTTTCTTCAGCGCTCGATGGAGGGGACGAATGCACAGGCTCCAGCATTCTGGTGGTGCGGAGGGACTGGATATGACTTGAGCCTGCGCGGTTTGTAAGCTAGCAGCTTATTCAGGATCACCTCACCTCCCCCAAACTTAGTGCATCACAGGACCTGACCTCACATATGTGCATTTTGCATTCACCCAATGTCTGGGAAGCATATGCTATTGGGCATGTTGAGGTTCTTCTGTACCGCGAGCCAGAGTGAGAGACAGAGAGATGGCTGAATGGACTTCAGTTGTCTTTATTCGGAGAGCTTGCTGTTACATAGTTCTAGGCTTAAGTTCAAGCTGGAACGTTCTCGTTTCTCTCTTACAGACAGTACATGTGGCTTCTCTTTATACCAGATTGTAGCAGATACAAAGTACTACAGTTATCAAATCCTTGATATAATCAATAGTAGTTTTTTTTGAAACAGGGTGTTCTTATTGTAATTCTTTCACAACTGGTATCTGTTTCCCTTAAGGGGTTTGTTTGCCCTATTGGGGCAGGTACCTGTGAGTAGCTGCTAGAAACTCTAACCCTGATACAATTAAATTTCTTTTAACTGTTTCCTGCCCTGTGGGTTTCCGCTGAACCCCACAACTCCCCGCTTTGATTCTGTAACAACTACTGACAGAAGCACAAAGTGAAAGGGTAAATGTATGAGCCCAACAGCTTCAGCGATTATTTCAAAGGCCATTCATTGACAGGCATTTGTACCGATCACTGAATGCATGCAGAGCAGCATTACAAGCAAACATATAGAACAATGATAATTACTCAAAAAGTACTGATGCCCTGAACAATGCTAGTGCCCCGGCAGCCTAGCCATCCCATTGCCCAACTTCAGGGGTGTTTTCAGGGGGACATTTGAGTGCTGGTCTGAGCTCCCCTGCTTCCAACCCCTGTAATCCCGCCTCGAGCTGTTCTGTCTCAGCACCCATTGACCTACCTCTGAGATGTTAAATAGAATGGGGTGCAAAGGGATTGCCTTCGGGAATGGGTTGGGATGTGGTAACAGACCCAGCACCTGGACACATTGCTCTTGACTGCATAGGTGTAAGGCAGATACAAAATCATGTTAACATTCTCGTTTCACAGCCCGACTGTTGTAAATATAACTGACATTAGTCAAAACAAGTCCCAAAATCAGTCCCAAAATCAACTGTTTCACAGTGAGCTGTTATATGGCGTTTGCTTTACTTGTGATGTGTGGATCCACGCTTTCTCTGCTTGGACTTTGACTGCTGTTTGTGTGCTTAGCAGGACTTGATAGGGTCCTTCCTACTAGGCACCTAGAGGTTCTCTTTGTAGCTTCTTGACGTGGATCCAAGTCGTGTCCACCTTCCAGAGTTTCGGCCCAGGCTGCCAACACCCCTGACCGCTGTGGTTTGGTTTGGGCTATACTTGAGCAAGGAGTCAGTCACTGAGTAAATGGGGGTGGGGGGGGGGGACCCCCAAAAAGGCAACAGGGGCCGTTGGCAAAAGGTCGCAGTCATTCTTAGATTTAGCCCAAATGTGGTGATGGTGCCATTCTTCAAGGGATAGTGTGGCATGGGACCAGGTGATACGGCCAACGTTAAAGTGGATGGATGAGTTTATCTGTGCAAAGACATCCATTTCTAACAGGGCCTGTTGGACTGGGCTGTCCCACAAGGGGCAACAATTTCATAAGGGCCGAGTCTGACCAGGACAGGCACAGTCTTTGACATGTGGAGTCTTTCCCCGCTAGCACTAATGGCCGTTCTGTTCTCTCCACCCAAAGGTAAATTGGGTGCTTCAGTCAAAGGGAGACGTGTCAATTCAGCCCCTGTGTCTGAGAGACAATCCATTTCTCTACTGCCCACTCCCACTCGTACATAGCAGCCATCACTTTGTTGTTCTAAGTCCACACATAGATGACCCAACTGGAGCGGGAGGGAGACTCTAGGTTTTTTTTGTGAGTCCATCAGCTGATCAATGGAGCAGTCTTTAAGTTGTTCCAGCAACATCGTCTGATCCCTCACCACTGGAGAATTCCAACTGGAGGAGTTTTGGGCAGGGGCACCCCCTTTTGGATGTCTACCCAACTGTCTGTAATTCGTCCCCCAGTAGTCACATTTAAAACAGCGTCCGGGGCGTTTATCAGGATTACCCTCAGGATTAGGGGTGGGTGCTGCTGCTTGCATAATCCACAATTTAGATTCCATTTCCCTTTCCAAACGGCAAACTTCATTCATCAGGAAGGCTAAATCATGTCTGGACTCATACTCCCAATCTCTATGTGGTAGTCTCAGCATTTTCAAGCCAGCTTCAAATGCTGCTTTGAGGGGAGGATGGGCTTGCACCTCTACTCCCTCCAGGTTGTCTTTGTGGGCCAAGGCCGACTGTACAATCCAGGTGTCAGTCAGTATAATCTCTCATGTCCTCAGAGCTTTTTTGTTAGTGAGATGATATTTTTGTCTGGTCGGTGTTAGGAGGGCCATATTCATGTAGCCAATTGCAGAGGGCTTCCCATCCCTTATCCACATCCTGGTCATTTTGTCCCAGCTTTTCTTTTATTTTCCTGAACAATCGTGCTCCGGCCGTGGAACCTACCATCGCTGTAAAAAATTTGGACCCTATCTAACGGATGGAGACAGTAGTTTGAGTTTCTCCAATTCTGACCAGATCACGTGTCCTCCTCACTTTCTTGATGGTGGCAGCTCTTTGGACCATCGTTCGACCAATTTGGGGTCAGGAGGTCCATGGAGAACCATTTCCTAAAATTATATCAGGTTCTGCCTGTTGGCTTGCCACGTGCTTCTATATCAGTTTCCTCGCGGCCTTCAGTTTGTTCAGTCGCATCTGGGCTGGGGGCTCCTGTCCTCCTTCCTCTTCAGGGTCAGACTCTGAGACAGGGCCTAACGGGGCATTGGGTCCACTTGGGGAATGATCACAGGGCGAAAGTCTGCAAATAGGTCCAGAATATGGGCCTCTACCTGATTTAAGGTGTTCAGTTTCCTTTAATGCCTTTGTCAGTCCTTTTTTGGTCGGTTTTAATTCACTACAGACGTTGGAAAATTGATCTTTAAGGCTATTATTTTATCTGTTATAATTACGCTTATCAATGCCTTCCTGTCTTTGCCTTGATTGTCACATACAGGGACCAAGGGTTTCGGATTTTTTCAGCCCTGAGTAGGGTTATTTTTTTCCCAGACTCACTTTATACCATCCAGGGACCATTATCCCATGGAGCTTCCATATTTCTTTGAGATTTCAGTTAGGGTTGAAGAGAGGTTGGATCATCGCTCGATATATTCTTTTAGTTTTTGTAAAAGCTCCCTCTCTGATATATCTGTTGGTGCCCCCCCCCCCCCCCTGCTGTAGTTGGTAGCTTCTCCGCCATTATTAGCACTGTCTTATGTCTCCAGCTGTGAATTCTTAAATAAATAATTTTTAACGAATCACTGATGGGGACACCTCTCTTTAAGTAGAATTCACTGCAAATAGATTTGTGGTCTCTTTTAGAAAAGAGGATTTTTTAATAAAAGAGGACTTTTTAGAAAAGAGGAGACCTTACCTCACTGCGGAAAGTGGACCCGTTCCTAAGTTCCTGACAACTATGCCAAGTTGTTGAGGGTTTTCTTGTACCACGAGCCAGAGTGAGAGACAGAGAGACGGTAGACTGGCTTTCAGTTGTCTTTATTCGGAGAGCTTCCTGTTACATGGTTCTGAGCTGAAGCTCTGGCTGGAATGTGCTCTTTTCTCTCTCTTACAGACAGTACATGTGACTTCTCTTTATACCAGATTGTAGCAGATACAAAAAAAAACTACAGTTATCAAATCCTCGATATAATCAATGGGGTTTCTTTTTAGAGGGTGTTCTTATTGTAATTCCTTAACAACTGGTATCTGTTTCCTTTCAAGGGTTTGTTTATCCTATTGGGGCAGGTACTTGAAAATGACCTGTAAGTAGCTGCTATTAACCCTGATACAATTAAGTTTCTCTGATACAATTAGGTTTCTTTTAACTCTTTCCTGTCCTGTGGGTTTCTGCTGAACCCCGCAGGCATTCCTCTCCTTTGGGGCATTGGTGAGTCAACTCAACCCTGATACCATTCAGGGTGGCATTTCCTGTCAACTCCACATCTCACTTGGGATCAGAGTGTGCCAACACTTTGGATGATGATAACCATTTCTGAGACTAGTCCTTTTTCAATAGCAGGTGTAAGGGTACCAGGGTGGAGGCCAGGTTATATATGACTTTTTTGTAATACTTTACCAGCCCATGAATGGGCTAAGCTCTGGCATAGACATTTTCTGCAGAATCCCTACAGTATGGAAACAGACCATTTGACCCTTTGAGTCCACACCAAACCTCCAAAGAACATCCCACACAGACCCATGCCGCTACATTTCCCATCGCTGGCACACCTAAGCTACACATCCCTGAGCACTATGGGTAATTTAGCATGGCCAACCCACCTACGTTGCACATCTTTGGACTGTGGGAGGAAACCAGAGCAGCCAGCAGAAGCCCATGCAGGCACGGGGAGAATGTTTAAGCGCCACACAGACAGTCGCCCGAGGGTGGAATTGAACCCTGGCTGCTGGTAATGCAAGGAAGCAGTGCTAAACACTGAGCCACTGTGTCGCTCTGGGATGTGGGAGCCAAGTGCCTTTGATCACCTTCACTTTATCTTCCAAAAGATGTTACCTGGTCTTGTTGACTCTGTAGCCCAAGTAGGTCATTTGGTGCCTGCAACACATTTTTCCTTCCAACGCTCTTTAAATGCACCTTATTGGTACTTCCGGTTATTTCATGTCATCCAGATAAATGGGAACCTGGGGTAGACCTGAAAAATGTTCTCTGAGATCCTCAGAAAAATGGCTCAGGCCAATGATACCTCAAATGGCAGTCTTACGTACTGGTAGAAACCCTTATGGGTATTAATTGTAGCACAGTTCTGGGAACTTTCATTTACTGCAATTACAAGTAGGCATGGCTCAATTCCAGCTTTGTGAGGCACAGCCCTGCAGTCAGCTTTGTGTATAAGTCCTCTATGTGAGGGATTGCGTATTTATCCAGCTGCGAGCAGCAGTTCACGTTTTGATTAAAATTCCCACAAAAGCAAATTGATTCGTCAGGCTTTGCAATCAATACAACCCAGAGCTGCCCATTCCACAAACTGGACTGGTTCAATGATTCCTTCACTTTCCACTCTCCTGCACTTAAGGCAAATGGCACTGGGCAGGCCTGGCAGAATCGTGGAATTGCTTCCTTGTCAACATGTAAAAGTGGCCTTGGCCCCTTTGATAGTCCCTGGACCTTCCTAAAAAAAACGTCCTGGCATTTAATTAGGACTTCACTCAGGCAGCCTTGTACTAATCAAAAAATGTTTAGCATCCAAGTTTGGCAGGTAATGGAATGGATAAATGTTTACTTTAATTTCAAAAGGGATGAAGTATAAAGAAAGGGAAGTCTATTCAAAACTGAAACTATTCAGAAATGAACCTATTCAAGATATTAGCCATACCACATCTAGAATACAGTGATTAGCTTTGGTTGTATTATCTAAGGAAAGATACTGGCATTGGAGGTAGTTCAGGGATTGGGTTAATCCTGATAGGGAGGGATTTTCTTATGAGGAGTGGTAGAATAGTTGTTAAGTGGCTGGTCCAAGTGGGTTAGGCCAGTACTCGTTAGAGTCCAGAAGAATGAGAAGCATGCCATTATTGAAATATAGAAGGTTCCTAGAGAAGTGGACAAAGTAAATGCAGAACGGTTGTCTCCCCTTGTGAGAGTGTCTAGGAACTGGGATAATCCGACAGTAAGGAGTCACCCATTTAAGACAGAGATGAGAAGGAATTTATTTTCTCAAATAGTAGTGAATCTGTGAAATTCTTTACTGCAGAGGGCAATTGAGGCTTGGTTATTAAGTATGTTCAAGGCTGAGATAGTTAGGATTTTAATCAGCAAGGGTATCAAGGGAATGAGGCAGGAAAGCGGAGATGACAATTATCAGATTAACCATGATCTCAGTGAATGGCAGAACAGACCTAATGGGCTGAATGGCCTACTCCTGTCTTGCAGACTGTGCATCTCAAAGCCACACCAAGTTGAGTGGGAATTGAACCCTAGGACCATCTGAGCCGACAATTACTCCTCACCCACAAGTGTCAGTAGGGGTGACAGCATACACCATTTTATGTATGTTGTAGTCCATAGCTATGGATAGTGAAGGGCTTCACACAGCTGACCAGGAGCCTTTCCCCCTCTTAGCCCCTGCCATTGCCATCTGTTGGAAAGATTTATGGGTTGATGCTCAACCTGCTTGGTCACGTTATGAATGAAGTCCAAGGGAGTGGGACTTGAACATGGAGTTTCTGGCATAGAGGCAGTCTCATTGCCTGCTGTACAGAGGACCTATTTTAACTCAATGATCACCCCCATCTCTGATTTGAATGGCCCAAATGCAAAAGTAGTCATTGATCCATCTGCCCAACCAAGTTAGATCCAACTCTCAAGATCCCTGGGTTCCCAAACTCCGACCCCTGCCAGCTTATAACCATTCCAATACTAGCCTGTTGGCCAAACCAAGGAAAATGATGGTGGACTCGGTGCTGATTACTTTTCTGTTGGCTTTAACTCATGTCTGGGCTTCTGAGGTCCTGCTAAGGTTGTTACCACATTTGTTCTTATTACCACACACATACCTGTCTGGGTTCACACTGCTACATTTCAGCTGAAGTTTGCTCTTTTGAATATTTGGCTCCTTTTACACTTTTTGAGCTAACAAAGCATTTGGTGAATTAAAACCCAAACCACAGCTTCTCATCATGTGGCTGCTGCTGTCCTTTACACAGAGCATATCACGAGAACAATTGAAATTGTTCAGTACAAATTTTGCATAGCAATGAAACTAAATCAATGCTCAGTCAATATATTTTAATTAGTTATCATTAATCAGTAAGAAAATCTGACTTCTCCAGGTTTCTTAACAAAATCCATAGAGCTTTAAGACAATAAGTATATATGTCGGCTTGCCTACCGAGCTGCTTGCTCTATCTGGGTTTCTTGTACGCAGATACACAAATCTGTCAAGACATCGTTTATGAGTTCCTCATCTTTTAAAAACATATTCTTTAATTTATTTTCCAGCAAAGTGAAGCAAAGCAGATTGAAGGGCTGACTGACCTAGTCCAGCTCCTACATCCTATGTTCGTCCAATAAGTGAATAGAATTGTGTTTCCCGACACTTTTGTTCAAACTTTATTCAAGGGATGAGGGCATTACAGGAAAGTCAGCTTTTATTGCCCCTAAGATGATGGTGGTGATGAGCTGCCTTCTTGAACCGCTGTACTCCTTGTGTTTTGAGCCATCTTCCATCTAATTTGCTGCTGTCTCTTTGTATCCTCCTCAGAGTTTACAGTGCCACCTAGCTTGTACCATCTGCAAATTCAGATATATCCTCCTTGGTCACTTCACTTATACATTAATTACGATTGTAAGTAGCTGACACTCTGATCCTTGTACATTCCACTAGTTACAGCCTGCCCACCTGAAAAAGCCCACTCAGTCAGACTGTTAGCACGGTGGCTCAGTGGTTAGTGCTGCTACCTCATAGTACTGGGGACCTGGGTTCTGTTCAAGCATTGGGAGTTTGTGCATTCGCCCCACGTCTGTGTGGACTAAGCAGCATCTCAGGAGCACAGAAGCTGACGTTTTGGGCCTCGACACTTCATTAGAGAGGGGGATGGGGAGAGGGTTCTGGAATAAATAGGGAGAGAGGGGGAGGCAGACCGAAAATGGAGAGAAAAGAAGATAGGTGGAGAGGAGAGTATAGGTGGGGAGGTAGGGAGGGGATAGGTCAGTCCAGGGAAGATGGACAGGTCAAGGAGGTGGGATGAGGTTAGTAGGTAGGAAATGGAGGTGCGGCTTGAGGTGGGAGGAAGGGATGGGTGAGAGGAAGAACAGGTTAGGGAGGCAGAGACAGGCTGGGCTGGTTTTGGGATTCAGTGGGGGAGGGGATCAGCTGGGCTGGTTGTGTGATGCAGTGGGGGGAGGGGACGAACTGGGCTGGTTTTGGGATGCGGTGGGGGAAGGGGAGATTTTGAAGCTGGTGAAGTCCACATTGATACCATTGGGCTGCAGGGTTCCCAAGCGGAATATGAGTTGCTGTTCTTGCAACCTTTGGGTGGCGTCATTGTGGCACTGCAGGAGGCCCATGATGGACATGTCGTCTAAAGAATGGGAGGGGGAGTAGAAATAGTTCGCGATTGGGAGGTGCAGTTGTTTATTGCGAACCGAGCAGAGGTGTTCTGCAAAGCGGTCCCCAAGCCTCCGCTTGGTTTCCCCGATGTAGAGGAAGCCACACTGGGAGCAGTGGCTACAGTATACCGCATTGGCAGATGTGCAGGTGAACCTCTGCTTAATATGGAAAGTCATCTTGGGGCCTGGGATGGGGGTGAGGGAGGAGGTGTGGGGGCAAGTGTAGCACTTCCTGCGGTTGCAGGGGAAGGTGCTGGGTGTGGTGGGGTTGGAGGGCAGTGTGGAGCGGACAAGGGAGTCATGGAGAGAGTCGTCTCTCCGGAAAGCAGACAAGGGTGAGGATGGAAAAATGTCTTGGGTGGTGGGATCGGATTGTAGATGGCAGAGGTGTCGGAGGATGATGCGTTGTATCCGGAGGTTGGTGGGGTGGTGTGTGAGAATGAGGGGGAACCTCTTAGGGCGGTTGTGGCGGGGGTGGGGTGTGAGGGATGTGTTGCGGGAAGTGCGGGAGACGCGGTCAAGGGCGTTCTCGACCACTGCGGGGGGAACGTTGTGGTCCTTGAAGAATCTGGACATCTGGGATGTGCGGGAGTGGAATGCCTCATCCTGGGAGCAGATGCGGCAGAGGCAGAGGAATTGGGAATAGGGGATGGAATTTTTGCAGGAGGGTGGGTGGGAGGAGGTGTATTCTAGGTAGCTGTGGGAGTTGGTGGGCTTGAAATGGACATCAGTTTCTATCTGGTTGCCTGAGATGGAGACTGAGAGGTCCAGGAAGGTGAGGAATGTGTTGGAGATGGCCCAGGTGAACTTGAGGTTGGGGTGGAAAGTATTGATGAAGTGGATGAACTGTTCGAGCTCCTCTGGGGAGCAAGAGGCGGCGCCGATACAGTCATCAATGTAACGTAGGAAGAGCTTTGGTTTGGGGCCTGTGTAGGTGCGGAAGAAGGACTGTTCCACGTAACTTACAAAGAGGCAGGCATAGCCTGGGCCCATGCGGGTGCCCATGGCCACCCCCTTTGTCTGTAGGAAGTGGGAGGAATCGAAAGAGAAGTTGTTGAGGGTGAAGACGAGTTCGGCTAGGCGGATGAGTGTGTCGGTGGAGGGGGACTGGTCGGGCCTGCGGGACAGGAAGAAGCGGAGGGCCTTGAGGCCGTCTGCATGAGGAATACAGGTGTATAGGGACTGGACGTCCAATGTGAAAATGAGGTGTTGGGGGCCAGGGAATTGGACGTTCTGGAGGAGGAGGAGGACATGGGTGGTGTCACGGACGTAGGTAGGGAGTTCCTGGACAAAGGGGAGAAAATGGAGTCCAGACAGGTGGAGATGAGTTCGGTGGGGCAGGAACAGGCTGTGACAATGCGTTGACCAGGGCAGGCAGGTTTGTGGATTTTGGGAAGGAGATAGAAACGGGCCGCGCGGGGTTGGGAAATAATAAGGTTGGAGGCTGTGGGTGGGAGATCCCCTGAGGTGATGAGGTCATGGATGGTATTGGAGATGATGGTTTGGTGCTTGGGGGTGGGGTCGTGATCAAGGGGGCGTTCGGAGGTGGTGTCGGAGAGTTGGCGTCGCCTTGTCCCTCAACCCCATCCCAGGCCCCAAGCTGACTTTGCATATTAAGCAGAGGTTCACCTGCGCATCTGCCAATGTGGTATACTGTATCCATTGTACCCAGTGTGGCTACCTCTACATTGGGGAAACCAAGCGGAGGCTTGGGGACCACTTTGCAGAACACCTCCGCTCTGTTCGCAACAAACAACTGCACCTCCCAGTCACGAACCATTTTAACTCCCCCTCCCATTGCTTAGACAACATGTTCATCATGGGCCTCCTGCAGTGCCACAATGACGCCACCCAAAGGTTGCAGGAACAGCAACTCATATTCCGCTTGGGAACCCTGCAGCCCAATGGTATCAATGTGGACTTCACCAGCTTCAAAATCTCCCCTTCCCCCACCGCATCCCAAAACCAGCCCAGTTCGTCCCCTCCCCCCACTGCATCACACAACCAGCCCAGCTGATCCCCTCCCCCACTGAATCCCAAAACCAGCCCAGCCTGTCTCTGCCTCCCTAACCTGTTCTTCCTCTCACCCATCCCTTCCGCCACCTCAAGCCGCACCTCCATTTCCTACCTACTAACCTCATCCCACCTCCTTGACCTGTCCATCTTCCCTGGACTGACCCATCCCCTCCCCACCTATACTCTCCTCTCTACCTATCTTCTTTTCTCTCCATCTTCGGTCCGCCTCCCCCTCTCTCCCTATTTATTCCAGTTCCCTCTCCCCATCCCCCTCTCTGATGAAGGGTCTAGGCCCGAAACGTCAGCTTCTGTGCTCCTGAGATGCTGCTTGGCCTGCTGTGTTCATCCAGCTTCACACTTTACTATCTTGGATTCTCCAGCATCTGCAGTTCCCATTATCTCTGTGTGGACCTGCTCTGGTTTCTTCCCACAGTCCAAAAATGCGCAGGTTAAGTGGATTGGCCATGCTAATTTGCCCCTAGTGTCCATGGATGTGTAGGTTAGGTGGACTAGCCATGGGGAGTGCAATGTTACAGGGAGACGGTAGAGATTGCTCTTTGGAGGGTTGGTGTGAACTCGATGGGCTGAATGGCCTGCTTCCACATTGCAGAGAATCTGTTTTCTGTCTATTATTAGCCTTCTACTCATTTCAGTCCCTTTGACGAACCACATCTGAAAACATTTGAAAACCAATCAAACACTTTCGAACGCATTCTTGCTGCAATATAGGAATGCAAAGTAGATTGAGAGAGGATATTTCCTCATGTGAGGCAATCTAGAATGAGAGGTCATAGCTTTGGGATAAGGGGTGGCAGGTTTAAAACAGAGGTGAGGAGGAATTACTTCTCTCAAAGGGTCATGAATCTGTGGGATTCACACCCCCAGGGTGCAATTGAGCCTGGGACATTGAGTAAATTTAAGGAGGAGATAGGCAGATTTTTTAATTACTAATGGGTTGAAGGATTATGACAGGAAAGTGGAGCTGAGGCCAAGATGAGATCAGCCATGATGGTATTACATTGTGAAACAACTCGAGGGGCTGAATGGCCTACTCCTTCTCCTGGGTCTCATGTTCTAATGAATCAATAGTGAGTTTTAACAAGAAGGGGAACTTGTCTTAATGACAAGAAGTTGTTTATTCCATGATGATAGCAGGTACATGTTACATTGGCTAACTAGGCATCATTACAGATACTATCAGGAACTGAAATGACCACAGCTGTAGTACAGTGTTTAACTCTGGTCACTGTAGGAAGGATATGGAGGGACTGTGCAGAGGAAATAAGCTGCTAGACTTTCATAGCTTAGTTATGAAGAAAGGCTGGAAATGCTTGGGTTGTTTTCTTTCGAGCAGAGAAGGTGGAGAGGGCCCTGAATGTGGTGTACAAGGTTATGAGGGGCATGGACAAGGTGGGTGGAAAGCAGCTGTTCCCCTACAATGAAGGGTCAATGACAGGGGACATAATTTGGAGGTGAAAGGCACAAGGGTTTAGAGGGGATCTAAGGAAAAGATTTTTCACCCAGTGAGTGGTGGAAACCTGGAATGCACTGCCAGGGAGTGTAGTTGAAGCAGGAAATCTCACTACCTTTAAAAGATTCATAGATGAGCACTTGAAATGTCATAATATTCAAGGCTATGGGCCAAGTGCTGGAAAGTGGGACAAGTGTAGATTTAAAGGAGCTTTTGACCATGCAGATTTGATGGGCTCCTGTATGAATCTATAATTTGAGTGTTCCCATTTATCTGTTGCCCTTATCTTTGTTAGTGGTGCAGGTGATGGGTTTTGAAGGTGCTGTCAGAGGAGCCTTGGTGAGTAACTGCGGTACATCTTGTAGACAGTACACACTGCTGCCACTGTTCACGGTGGAAGATGAGATGCCAAACAAAGTGGGCCACTTTACCCTGGCTGTGTTCTCAGGTACAATTGGAGCTACACCCATCCAGGCAATTGGAGAACATTCCATCGCACTCCTAACTTGTGCCTTGGTGAAGAGGTATTGGGGAGTCAAGAGGCAAGTCACTCACCGTGAAATTTCCAGTCTCTCACCTGCTGTTGTAAGCCAATGTGTTAATGTGATGAGTCCAGTTGAGTTTCTGGTCAATGGTAGCACCCAGGATGTTGATCGTGGGGGATTCAGCAATAGTAATGCCACTGAATGGAAAGGGGCAGTGTTGTATTGTCTTTTGTTGAGGTCTTTGCCTGTGTGGTGGTACTTGCTTGCTGGTATCAGCCTGCTGGACATCACTTGGGTTTTGCTGTACTGTGTCAATATCTTTCGTAGGAGGTTGAAAGAATCCCTTTTTTGCTTCACCAGTCTTCCTGGTGCATTTTCCAGCTTTGAGGAATACAGGGGTGAGAAGTGGATAATGTGGAGGAAATTTGGAATCTTCTTGGGGGGTGAGGACTAGAATTATACTTCAGAAACCCTCCCCTCCCAGTGGGGGTGACTGAAATGCACATACACTTTTCACAGTACTCCTGTACTTGAGTACATGTGACAATAAAATCTATATCTAAAATGGTATTCAGTCAACAGAAAATGGGAAGGGAACTCCTCAGTGGTGATATGTGCACTGCAGAGGTGTGAGGTTTGTTCAGCTACTGTCTGTTAGAGTGACTGCTTCCTTTTCTGTGAACTGTCATACAATCTCTTACAGTTTATGTATTCCATCCCCAACCCCAACCCCCCCCAGTCCCAGCCCAAAGCCCCCCTCCTCAGACACTGTCTCTCCAATAACGGTAACCCTCACCTGGTACTGATCCAAACCACAATAGCAGCCATTGTCAGCACGCAGTCTGCCTCTGGTCATTCAGTTAGATTTATTGCGGTTCTTGCAATTTTGCATTCTTCAGTTGTGGCCTGGTAGTAAACTGAGTAAAGGCAGTTGTTCATTATTTACAGGGAGCTTCTAACCATCAGGCATCAAGCAGTTCCCAGATAACAGTTTGAAACCACACGTGCTAGGGCTCCTCAAGGCTCTCGGGGCTCGCATTCTGTGGGTCACTGATTATGTTACTGGGTTTCTAATCTGGAGGTGTGTGAGTTCAAACCCTGCGTGTGACAGTTTGAATATGTCTGGAAACAAAAAGCTAGTGTCAGTTAAAAACAATCTTGGAAAGTCACAGAAAACACAACAAAGTATTAGGCCACTCGGCCCTTCAAGCTGATCGTGGCTTATTGGATTCTCACCTCAACTGCATATCCCCCATTAAACTTTTATAATCAGGAATTGACTTATTTCTGTCTTAAAAATATTTAAAGCTTCTATATCCACTGACTTCTGAGAAAGGAAATTCCAAGACTCTGACCCCCCTGAGAGAAAAAGAAGATGATTCCACGTCTGTTTTAAGTGGACGACCCTTCATTTTAAACTCTGCCCCCCCAGATCCAAAAATCGCTCACTGGAGGAAACACATTTTCAAAATCAACGCAAACAAATCTCATTGGGGTCTTACATGTTTCAATTCAGCCACCTCTGACTCTCTTAAACTGCAGAGGATATATAATCATACAATCATACAGTAGAGGCCTTTTTGCCCATCAAGTCATTTGAGCTTAGTGTGTTTATCCGTTCCTCAAAAGGTAATCCACTCATTCGAGGAAGCTCAAAATTCAATATTGCCCTCAGAAGCAGATTGACTGGCCTATATATATTAATGATTAAATGACAGCTTTTGTCATCTTGGGAAACAAGGGTGATGAAGAAAAGACAGGAAATTGGAGGCAAAGAATGTCAAATCAGCCGTAATCCTGTTGAATGGTGGATCAGGCCTCCAGGGGTTGAGTGGTCTACTCCTGTTCCTATTGCCTATGGTCTTACATTTCATGCAATCAAATAAGAACAAGTATAAGAGAGAACTTATTTCACAGTAGGTAGAAATCCCTGTCTCTGAATCTATGAAGTTTTCTTCAGTGATGGGGAAGGTTGTAAAAGTAGCTGAACTATCTATCAGATATCAATCTATCAGATCTATCTGTCATATAATTAGGGAAAGCCAGCACAGTTTTGCTAAAGTCAAATTGTATTTTGAGGTTGATGAAGTTGATATGGTTCACATGGACTTCAAAAAAATGGTAATAAGAACTGCCGGTGCTGGAGTCAGAATACACAGCGTGGAGCTGGATGAGCACAGCAGGCCAGGCAGCATCAGAGAAGCAGGAAAGCTGATGTTTTGGGTCAGGAGACTTCTGGAGAAGTCAGCTTTCCTGCTCCTCTGATGCCACCTGGCCTGCTGTGTACTTCCAGCTCCACACTGACTTCCAAGCAGTGTTTGATGAAATGTGACAGGCCTCCCAAGGTCGAAGCCCGTGGAACAAAGAGACGGCCGGAATGTGGATCTGAATTGGCCAAATGACAGAGATAAGGTTCAAAAGTGTTTTTCAAGCTGGATAAAAGTAAACAGGAGGATTGCCAGGGTTCAGTAATAAAACCGCTGCTTCTTCTATATATGTACTAATCACCTAGATTTCGGGGACAGGCCTAATTTCAAAAGTGGGGGTGACTCAAGATTTGAAAGTACTGTGAAATATGAGGGGGTTGATGATAAACTTCAAGACAACAAAGGCAGGCTGTCAGAATGAATGACAAAGGAAATTCAATTCGGATTTAAGTACAAAGTGATATATTTTGGCAGGAAAAGCAACATCAAGTAAGGGGTACAATTCTAAAGGAGGTGTTGGAACACAAAAACCTGGGAGTTAAAGATCCACAAATCAACGAGGGAATGGTTGAGAAATTGGTCCAAAAAGCCACTCATCATCTTGGATTTTATGAATGTAAGAAGAGGGTAGAATTGTCCTTTCTCTGGATGTGATGAGGAATGGGAAAGTTTGGGTGAGTTTGTTTCAGAGAGAAACTCACGCTTTTCTATCAACCTCTGCAATTGAGTGCTGGGAAAGAGGATCCATGAACAGCTTTTGCAGCTTGGCAGCAGTTAATGCCCTTAACTGGTCAATTAATAGCCATTTAGGGACCTTGACTCACTGATCCTCAATCAACTGCTTCTCTGGCAGTCAAGAGGCTTCCAATTGGGAGACCGTGGTAGCCCACCTGCCTGATTGGTGTTGTGGGGTTGGGGAGGGCTCTAATTCACCAGGCAGGACATAGGAACATGAGTAGGCCTCTCCTGGGAAATCGTGGCCGATCTGCGGCCTAAATCCATGCAACTGCCTTTGGCCTTTATCCCTTAAGGGCCCTGACCCAAACCTCCAACTTTCCTGCTCTTGTGAAGCTGCCCGACCCTCTGTGTTCCTCCAGCTCCATGCTGTGTTGACTCTTAACGAAAAGATTCTTTGTGTCAGATTTGGAGCCAATCAGAGGCACAGATGGTGAGATTATGGGTGCGCTTTGAAAGCCACTCCCTGGCCTTACCTCTGACCCTCCTGGCATCCCTGATCCTGTGACCAGAAATAAACAAAGAAGACTCGTCTCCTTGCCAGTGGAGACTTTTTTTAATTTAGCAAACTCCTCTTCAAATTCAAGGTAACAAAGTGTGGAGCTGGATGAACACAGCAGGCCAAGCAGCATCTCATCATAGAGGGTCTAGGCCCGAAACGTCAGCTTTTGTGCTCCTGAGATGCCGCTTGACCTGCTGTGTTCATCCAGCTCCACGCTTTGCAGATGCTGGAGAATCCAAGATAACAGTTCCCATTATCACTCCTCTTCAAATTCAGCCCACTTGAATCCCCTTGAGCTTGTTGAATTTTACCATTCTCCAACCATCAGTTTTGATGGCGTTAGAATTAACTCTTTGATCCCTGCTTTTGAACTCTCATTACACCATGAGCAGGTGAGTTATCTACAGTATTGTGGCCACTATTTATCCATCTATTCATGCCATAGAGTCATAGAAATCTACAGCACCTTGGGCCAATCCCATCCATGACAGCCTAAAACAACCACCTAACTGTACCAAGATAATAAAATGTGAGGCTGGATGAACACAGATGGCCAAGCAGCATCTCAGGAGCACAAAAGCTGACGTTTCGGGCCTAGACCCTTCATCAGAGAGGGGGATGGGGTGAGGGTTCTGGAATAAATAGGGAGAGAGGGGGAGGCGGACCGAAGATGGAGAGAAAAGAAGATAGGTGGAGAGAGTATAGGTGGGGAGGTAGGGAGGAGATAGGTCAGTCCAGGGAAGACGGATAGGTCAAGGAGGTGGGATGAGGTTAGTAGGTAGATGGGGGTGCGGCTTGGGGTGGGAGGAAGGGATGGGTGAGAGGAAGAACAGGTTAGGGAGGCAGAAACAGGTTGGACTGGTTTTGGGATGCAGTGGGTGGAGGGGAAGAGCTGGGCTGGTTGTGTGGTGCAGTGGGGGGAGGGGACGAACTGGGCTGGATTAGGGATGCAGTTGGGGAAGGGGAGATTTTGAAACTGGTGAAGTCCACATTGATACCATTAGGCTGCAGGGTTCCCAGGTGGAATATGAGTTGCTGTTCATGCAACCTTCGGGTGGCATCATTGTGGCACTGCAGGAGGCCCATGATGGACATGTCATCTAAAGAGTGGGAGGGGGAGTGGAAATGGTTTGCGACTGGGAGGTGCAGTTGTTTGTTGCGAACTGAGCGGAGGTGTTCCGCAAAGCGGTCTCCAAGCCTCCGCTTGGTTTCCCCAAAGTAGAGAAAGCCACACCGGGTACAGTGGATGCAGTATACCACATTGGCAGATGTGCAGGTGAACCTCTGCTTAATGTGGAATGTCATCTTGGGGCCTGGGATAGGGGTGAGGGAGGAGGTGTGGGGGCAAGTGTAGCATTTCCTGCGGTTGCAGGGGAAGGTGCCGGGTGTGGTGGGGTTGGAGGGCAGTGTGGAGCGAACAAGGGAGTCACGGAGAGAGTGGTCTCTCCGGAAAGCAGACAAGGGTGGGGATGGAAAAATGTCTAGGGTGGTGGGGTCGGATTGTAGATGGCGGAAGTGTCAGAGGATGATGCGTTGTATCCGGAGGTTGGTGGGGTGGTGTGTGAGAACGAGGGGGATCCTCTTTGGGCGGTTGTGGCAGGGGCGGGGTGTGAGGGATGTGTTGCGGGAAATGCGGGAGACGCGGTCAAGGGCGTTCTCGATCACTGTGGGGGGAAAGTTGCGGTCCTTGAAGTACTTGGACATCTGGGATGTGCGGGAGTGGAATGTCTTATCGTGGGAGCAGATGCGGCGGAGGCGGAAGAATTGGGAATAGGGGATGGAATTTTTGCAGGAGGGTGGGTGGGAGGAGGTGTATTCTAGGTAGCTGTAGGAGTCGGTGGGCTTGAAATGGACATCAGTTACAAGCTGGTTGCCTGAGATGGAGACTGAGAGGTCCAGGAAGGTGAGGGATGTGCTGGAGATGGCCCAGGTGAACTGAAGGTTGGGGTGGAAGGTGTTGAAGTGGATGAACTGTTCGAGCTCCTCTGGGGAGCAAGAGGCGGCGCCGATGCAGTCATCAATGTACCTGAGGAAGAGGTGGGGTTTGGGGCCTGTGTAGGTGAGGAAGAAGGACTGTTCCACGTAACCTACAAAGAGGCAGGCATAGCTGGGGCCCATGCGGGTGTCCATGGCCACCCCCTTAGTCTGTAGGAAGTGGGAGGAGTCAAAAGAGAAGTTGTTGAGGGTGAGGTCGAGTTCGGCTAGGCGGATGAGGGTGTCGGTGGAGGGGGACTGGTCGGGCCTGCGCGACAGGAAGAAGCGGAGGGCCTTGAGGCCATCTGCATGCAGAAAGCAGGTGTATAGGGACTGGACGTCCATGGTGAAGATGAGGTGTTGGGGGCCAGGGAATTGGAAGTCCTGGAGGAGGTGGAGAGCGTGGGCGGTGTCACGGACGTAGGTGGGGAGTTCCTGGACTAAAGGGGAGAAAATGGAGTCCAGATAGGTGGAGATGAGTTTGGTGGGGCAGGAGCAGGCTGAGACGATGGGTCGACAAGGGCAGGCGGGTTTGTGGATTTTGGGAAGGAGATAGAAACGGGCCGTGCGGGGTTGGGGAACAATGAGGTTGGAGGCTGTGGGTGGGAGGTCCCCTGAGGTGATGAGGTCATGAATGGTGTTGGAGATGATGGTTTGGTGCTCGGGTGTGGGGTCATGATCGACGAGGTGGTAGGAGGTGGTGTCGGAGAGTTGGCGTCTGGCCTCTGTGATGTAGAGGTCAGTGCGCCATACTACCACTGTGCCACCCTTGTCTGCGGTTTTGATGGTGAGGATGGGGTTGGAGCGGAGGGCTGCCCGTTCTGTGGGGGAGAGGTTGGAGAGGTTGAGGCGGTTAATGTCTTGACGGCAGTTGGAGATGAAGAGGTCGAGGGAGGGTAGGAGGCCTGGGGGTGGTGTCCAGGAGGAGGACTTGTGTTGGAAGCGGGTGAAGGGGTCAGTGGAGGGAGGGACCTAACTGTACCAATCCCATTTTCCAGTACTTGGCTCACAGCTGTTTACAACTTAATATCACAATTGTATAACTAACTACTTTCCGAATGTTATGAGGCTGACTGTCTCTATCACCCGTACAGGTAGCGAGTTCCAGATTCTCACCACCTTCTTGGATGAAAGCTTTTCCTCACATCTCCTCTAAACCTTCTGCCGCGCCCCCCCCCAACTTTACTTAAGTGTTTGCAGACCTAATGTAACAAATGGTTACAATCCTGTTGCTGTGTGTGGGAGCTTGCTGCGTGCAGAATCTCTGCTGTGTTTTCTACATTGCAACAGTGACCGCATTTCAGAAAAACTTCCCTTGCTGCTTCGTTGGTGTTTCCTTCACATTGCTGCGGCGACATTTCCTTGTATTTGAACTCAGTGCAGTACCAAGCTATTTTCCAGCAGATGGTGCTACCCTCTTATTTCCTGGGACATGGTTTTGTGGGAGCAGGGGTGGCAGGGTGTTGAAATTGGTGGGTGATCATTTGGGGAGAGGGCACTGGAGCCAGATTATGCCTCGCTTTTGTAATAGTGGGCCATGTTGGGAGGGCGACTGTGCACCAGTGATGGATGCTACTTTAGGTCAACTTATCCAAAGCACCAACTTAGCACCCACATATAACATTGTGCACCCCAGACTGTAATGCCTCAGGGGGCAATTTTCATCTTTGGGTAACGTCAGGTCTAACTCGGTTTTCTTCTCTTTCATGACTGCCCAAATTTCAGTCATAAACAGCAACTTGATTAACTTGTTTAAGTTCAATTACACCACTACTTACAACGCAAGATCCAAATCCTGACATGAGAAGAAAATCAGACGATTTATCAGTTATAGAGAGAAAGACATTTGAAGGGCAGAGAGAAAGAGAAAAAAAAACTTCAGAAAAGCTTCTTAAAGGTCTTGGGATGTGGGTTGGAGCTGGATCTAACTTTAGGGGGAAAACACGGGTAACTGGTAGATGTGGAGTGGGGAAGCAGTTTGGAGATAGTGACTCAGTAAGATTTCAGGTGATAATGGATCAAGACAGAGATGAACAAGAAATAAAGAGGAAGGGTGTGTGATTTTTTTATTAATGTAAGACAGTATCTGATAATGTGAACTATGTCAGAGCAGCAGAAACATTCAAAGGCGTAATAGTGAGAGTGGCGGGACCAATACGTTCCTACAAGCTATCAACAAATGCAGAGAAAATGTCGATGCCAAGAGATGTACAGTATTAGATAAGGAGAAGAGAAAAGCTTTAAGTAGATACCGAAGGCTCAGAATAGTAGATGCCCCAGAGAAGAGTAGAAAGTTCAGGAGGTTGTTTGGAAAAGGCGTTAGGAGAGCAAAGAGGGAATATGAGAAAAGAAAAACACAGAAAATCCAAAGACATTTTATAAATATGTTCGGGGCAAGTTTTTTTCCCAATAGTTTCCCTAGCACTCGATTTAGATTCATTGGCCTGCAATATTCTGGTTTATCCCTCCCACACTTCTTCAAGAATAATACCACATCAGTTGTCCTCCGGTCCTCTGGCACCTCTCCTATAACCACAGAGAATTTGAAAATTAATGTCAGAGCCCATGAAATCTCTTCCCTCGCATCTCACAACCACTGGGGATACATCTCATCTAGCCTGGGGATTTATCCACTTTCAAGCCTGTTAAAACCATTAATATTGCCTCTCTCTCAATGCTCATTCATTCAAGTATATCACAGCTTCCCTCCCTGTTTTCAGTATCAAAGCATCCTTCTCTACAGCGAATAGAGATGCAAAGTACTCATTTAAAACTTTAGCTTTCTTTTTTGTCTCTGCCATATTTGTCCTTAATGGGCCCTACTCTCCCTGGTCATTCTCTTGCCCCGAACATATTTATAAAATGTCTCTGGATTTTCTGTGTTTTTCTTTTCTCATATTCCCTCTTTGCTCTCCTAACGCCTTTTCCAAGCAACCTCCTGAACTTTCTATTCTTCTCTGGGGCATCTACTATTCTGAGCCTTCGGTATCTACTTAAAGCTTTTCTCTTCTCCTTATCTAATACTGTACATCTCTTGGCATCGAGATTTTCTCTGCATTTGTTGATAGCTTGTAGGAACGTATTGGTCCCGCACTCTCACTATTACGCCTTTGAATGTTTCTGCTGCTCTGACATTAGTTCACATTATCAGATACTGTCTTACATTAATAAAAAATCACACACCCTTCCTCTTTATTTCTGGTTCACCTTTGTCGTGATCCATAATTGCCTGAAATCTTACTGAGTTATGGTCACTATCTCCAAACTGCTTCCCCACTCCACATCTACCAGTTACCCATTTTTTTTTCCCCTAAAGTTAGAAGTAATATGCACTTAGAGAGGCAAGGACTAACCCATATAGTAACTCAGAGATAGCAATAACTACAGATGCTGGAGTCAAAAATAACACAGTGTGGAGCTGAAGGAGCACAACAGGCCAGGCAGCATCAGAGGAGCAGGAAAGGTAACGTTTCAGGTCTGGACCCTCCTTCAGAAATGTGTTCCTCCAGCTCCACACTGTGTTGTGCCATATAATCAGCATGGCTTTATAACCACATCTAACAAAGCTGACTGAATTTCTCAAGATGACTAGGTTTGTAGAGGACAGTAGTGAATTTTTGTCACCTGCATGGACTTCACTAAGACTTTTAACAAGGCCTAACATGGCAGACTTGTTAAGAAGCTAAGAACATATGGGATCAAGGGCGATTTTGCAAATTAGATTCACAATTGGCTCAGTGCTGGAAGCAGAGGATGATGGATGGGTCTGTAACTAGAAGGATGTGTCCAGTAAGTTCCCATAGGCTTCAGTGCTGGCTCCCTTGCAGTTTGTAGTGTGATGATGCTCTGGCTTTAAGAGTTGTATTTTGTCCTGCTTTCTTTTAAGAGAGAGATTGAATGAGAGATTTGACGAGCAGTCTATGGTATTGTGAGCAGTTTGAGAGGCCTTGGGTTTTTATTTTAAGTTGGAACAATAGAAGCAGCCTGGCTGGGTGTGGCCAGCTTGCACGAACCAGGTTTTCTAGGCTTTTTCTAGCTTTTATATTTGGTAGAAGCTGTTGGAGTTTTTAAGAAGTAGAAGCTATTTTTCCCCCTCTCTCAGTTACAGCTAGAAGCAGGGGTTTTTCTTCCTACTGTAGGCATGGCACGTAAGAAAAACTCAATACTGAATTTGCATGTTTGCCAGGGGTGTGTTTATGACATCTTTATACAGACTCGTATCAAATTTTGTGTGATAATACACCAGTGAAATATCTTTGAAGATTTAATGACATAACATGAGCAGTATTTGTGTTATTGTCAAATGTGGCTCAGAAATATATATTAAACAGTGGGTAACTTCAAATACAAATAATATGTAAAGCATTTTTAAAAAGAGGCTATGATATAGCACTGACAGATAAGGTTAAGGATCATCCAAAGAGATTGTACAAATATGTTAAGAACAAAAGAGCAACTTAAGAGAGAATAATACCCCTTAAAGATCAACGAGGGATGTGTGGAGCCACAGGACATAGGAGAGATACTAAGCAAATATTTCACACCAGTTTTTGCTGTGGGAAAGGAAATGGAGGTTAGGCAACTCAGGAAATATATATTGATGTCTTGAAAACAGTCACATTCCAAACTGCAAGTGCTGGAGAGCTTAAAAAAAAAACATAAAAGTGGATAAATCTCTGGGACCTGATCAAGTGTATCCCAGGGATTTATGAGAAATTAGGGAAGAAATTGCAGGGCCCCAGCAGAGATATTTGTATCTTCTACAGCCACGGGTGAGGTGCGGGAGGACTGGAGAATGGCTCAAGTTGGGCATTTGTTTTAAGACCGGCTGTTGGAGAAGACTGGGAATTGTGAGGCAAGACACCAGTGGTGGTTAAGTTATTGGAAGGAATTCTGAGAGGTGGGGGAGGGATTTACATGCATTTGAAGCAGCAAGGACTGATGGGGCATAATCAACATGCTTTTGTGCAAAAAAAATCATGTCTCACTAACTTGATTGAGTGTTTTTAAGGATGTAACTGAGAAAGATTAATAAGGGCAGAACTTGCATGTTGTCTCCATGAACCTTAGTAAAGTCTTTGACAGGATTCCACATAGTAGATGAACTAGTAAAGTTAGATCACATGGGATTCAGGGAGAGCTTGACAATTGAATACAAAATTGGCTTGATGGCAGGAGACTGGGGAAGGTAGTGGAGGGGTGTTTTTCAGACTGGAGACCTGTGTCCAGCAGGGATCCACAGTTGTTTATCTTTTATGTAAATGATTGGACAAGAATTTAGGAGGCGTTGTTTGTAAATTTGCGGATAGCATCAAAATTGGTGGTACAGTCAAGGCAAATATAAAGTCCTGTGCTCCAGATGCAATTCAATTAGTCAAACGACCGGATGTTGAGCACAACACAGTTTATTCAAACACTGCAGTTAAAATACAACATAAGCTGGGTGATGGAAGATTCTGTTAAGGAGACGGGTTCCACATTGTGTCTTAAAGAGGAAAGAGAATTTTGAAGATGGAAGTATGGAGCTTAGAGCTCAAGCATCTACACCACCAAAGGTGGGGGATTAAAATGAGTGAAGCTGCAAGGTGCAGAATCTGAGGAAGGCTGAGTCACAGAGGGTTGTAGAGTTAATGAAGGCTATTGTGGAGCTAGGCAGAGCAGGGAGAACATGACTGCTGTTGAACTGAATATGTGCATGCATGGAGGAAAGGAGAGAAAGTGTGGCTGGCAACAGCAATCTGCTGCTTGGGATGTCTGAGTCAAAGTTCCAGCTGTTTGGAAGCATCAGTGTATTCTCACTCCACTGCTTCGGTTCAATTTTTGTTTTACAGCAATGGCAGGTCCGCAAAGCCAAGCGGAGGAGGTGGATGAGGATCTACATTGCTGGATGCAGTCTTCAACTTCACAGGGCAGCAGCGTTGATGAGAAGCTGGAAAGGTTTCAATGGCCCACCAGACAAAAAACTGAAACCAGTCACCGTGACCAGATGTCAGCTTCACATGCCCTCGCATGTGAGATGACAGAGGAGAACTCCGCTCCAGCAGGGGAGAAGCAGCCAGACACTGCCAATCATCATTATCATTATCAGTCTCAGCCTGTCCCCCAGTTTCTGAAGCTGGATAGTAACAGTGAACAGTATTGCCTCTCACTGACGGAAGCTGAGAGGGAGCCAAAGGAGGCTTTGGAATCCGAATTTAAGGACTTTGCATTGATGAATGAGTTTGATTGTTCTTCACGATTCGGAAAAGGCACATCTTCAGACACCAGCTTGTTTTTGGCAGCGGTGGCCGACAATTGGGGAAATTCGGATAAGTGCAGCAGACCTGAGAGCAGAGATCAGGTGAAACCAGCCTCTGTTCCAGCTTCAAGCAGCATGGCCTCCCCACTCATTCTGGACCACGCTCGTGAAACCGAGAAGGCTTTCCTCAATGGCTGTCCATGTGTAACCAGCAATCCTGCCAGTGTTTCACTGTCAGAGTGTCAGGCCCATTTCGAGTTGCCCAGTAAAGATACAGGGTATGAATCTCACAGTCAACTGGATCCTCCTGGGCCCCTCCTCTCAGGGCTGAATGACCTGGAGCCTCCTCTCCCTCTGCAATCCAGGGAATTTTCTGTGGGGGAATCCCACATGTACCCTGTGTTTTTATATCCCAGGACCCCAGCCAATATTCCTCGATACTCTCCAGGTATTCCTCAATACAGATACCAGCAACTGCAAAGCCCTTGTAAGTGAAGTTTTTACCTCCCTTAAGTGAATTTAACTTAATTTACCTCCTTAACTACAGATAGGCCATGCTGATGTTTGTACTCAAACTTCTGCGTGGAATTGCAGTCTTGGTCAGGGAATCAATTATAGCAGTGAGAAGGGATGGATCGATAATTGAGGAAAAATGGGTAGAAGTTAAAAAAAACGGAAAGGGGCAAACACACTGTTAGCTGTGTATAATAGGCCCTCAAACAGTCAGATAGAGTTTGAACTATGTAATCAGATTTCAGAGAAAAGTAGGAACAGCTAGACAAAAGCAATAGGATATTTTAACTACCCACTTCTAAACTGGGATGATTTAGTGTGCAAGGGAGGAAGCAAAATTCTCAAATTGCATCCACGAGAATGTTTTTAGCCAGTACATAGAAAGCCCAACAAGAGAGAGGGCAGTTTTCAATATAATATTCAGGCAGCACAGCTCCGTGATTAGCACAGCGCCAGGGACCTGGGTTTGATTCCAGCTTTGGCCACTGTCTGTGTGGAGTTTACACAGTCTCCCTGTCTCTGTGTGGGTTTCCTCCCACAACCCAAAGATGTGCAGATTATATGGATTGGCCATGCCAAATTGCCCATAGTGTCCAGGGATGTGCAGGCTAGGTTGGTTTAGCCATGAGAAATGCAGAGTTACAGGGATAGGGTAGAGGTTTGGATGGGGTCGATGGGCTGAATGGCCTGTTTCCATGCTGTAGGGTATCTATGATTCTAAATGAGCCTGGGCAGGTGGAAGGTGTATTGGTGGGGGAGCATTTTGGAGATAGTGATCATAACTCAGCTAGATCTAGGATATTTATGGATAAGTATAAGAACGGGCTGCGAATACAAAGTGCTAAACAGGGGAAAGACTAATTTTACCAGGATACAATTTAACCTGAGCAGACTAGGAGCAGTAACGTGCAGATAAAGCTGCATTGGAGGAGTGGGAGGCATTCAAGGAGGAGATGGCAAGAGTACAGGGTAAAAATGTTCCAGTAAAGAGAAACGGTAGAACCAAAGACTGTAGCATTCTGGACGTCAAGGGCACAAAGCTTAGGATGAAAATGAGAAGCTTAGAGCAGAAACCGAGGGCTCAAAATGATAGGATCCCTAGAGCGGTGTAAAAACCCCACAGGGGAGCTTAAAAAATGGAAATAAAGAAATCAAGGAAGATGCGGGGAAGCATTGGTGCATAGAGTATTTTCAAATAAATAAAGAACAAGCAAATAACTAGAGAAAGAGTAGGATCTATTCGGAAAGATAGCGGTAATCTGTGTGTGGACCTGGAAGAGATGGGTGCAGACCTCAATGAATACCTTGCTTGGATTCAAACAGTAGACTTTAGGCTGGAGGATTGTGAAATATATGAAGGAATTAACATCGAGAGACAGGAGATACTAGTGGGTTTAGCAGCCTTCACAATGGGAGCATCCACAGGCCTGAACATGATGAATCAGGCTGTTAAGGGAGGCTCTGCCACTAATGTTCAGATCCTGTTTGGACACAGGTGAGGTGCCAGAGAACCGCAGCAAAGTTCTCTCTAAGATGCATGGCTGCATGAGCACACTGCTGCTCCGAGATCCCATGTGTGGCAGTCGGAATCGGCGTTGAGTTCCAGCTCCGGGAGTCTCTGCCACACACTGGCCTCGGAGTCCCGAGCAGCTGGGAGGAAAGTTTGAGGGAACACCGGACCAGCGAGACTTTTAATGTTGTCCCAGTACTTTTAAGAAAAGGGAGGAAGCAATATGCCAGGAGATTACTGACAGTCAGTCTAACCTCAGTGTTAGGGAAACTATCAGTAAGAATTCTGAGGCAGAGAACATAACTGCATGTGGAGAGATAATCGGGGCTGGTTTGCATGAATTTGTTGAGGGAAGGTCATGTTTGACAAAATTTGATCAAATTTTTGAGGCGGTAAATGAAAGTAATGCATTTGACTTGGTCTACATGGACTTAGCAAGGCTTGATTGTTTGAAGAGGTTACCAAGAAGATAGATGAAGGCAAATCAGTAGACATTGTCTCCGTAGAATTTAGCAAGGCCTTCGACAAAATCCCACATGGTAGACTGGTTAGTAAAGTTAGATCAAATGGGATCCAGGAGAGATAGCCAATTGAATCCAAAATTGCTTGATGGTAGACAACATTGGGACGTGGTTGAGGTGTTGTTCAGACTGGAGGCCTGTGAGCAGTTGTGGACCACAAGGTTCGGTTCTGGGTCCACTATTGTTCATCATTTACATCAACGATTTGGATGAGATGTAGGATGTATAGTTCATAAGTTTTTGGATAATGACAAAATTAATGGGACAGTGGACAGTGAAGAAGGTTCTGAGATCTTGATCAGGTGGACCAATGGGCCAAGCAGTGGCAGATGGAGTTTAATTTAGATAAATGTGAGGGGTTGTATTTTGGAAAGGCAAGCCAGAGCAGCACTTAACACCATTTAATGGTAGGGCCCTGGCGAGTGTTGTTGAACAGAGGGACCTAGGCACGCAGGTTCATAGTTCCTTGAAAGTGACATTGCAGGTAGACAGGGTGGTGGAGAAGGCATTTGGCATGCTTGCCTTTATTGGCTAGTGCATTGAGTATAGAAGCTGGTGTGTCATGTTGTGCTGTATAGGACATTGGTGAAGTCACTTCTACAATGCAGTGTAAATTTCTGGTTGTCTGATGTACGAAGTATGTTGTCAAGTTAGAAAGGGTGCAGAAGAAATTTACAAGGATGTTGCCAGGACTGGAGAGTTTGAGTGATAAGGAGAGGCTGGATAGGCTGGGACTTCATTCTCTTGGAGTGTCGGAAGCTGAGGGATGACCTTGTAGAGTTAATTGAACTAGGGTAAATAGCCAAGGTCGTCTCCCAAGGATAGGGGAGTCCAAAATGGAGGGCGTAGGTTTAAGGTGAGAGGGGAAGATTTAAAAGGGGTCTGAGGAGCAATGTTTTCACACATAGGGTGGTGCACGTATAGAATGAGTTACCACAGGAAGTAATAGAGGTGGGTACTATTACGACATTTAAAAGACATTTGGACAGGTACATGGATAGGAAAGGTTTAGAGGATAATGGGCCAAGTGGGACTAGTTCAGTTTAGGATACTGGTCGAGATGGACAAGTTGAACCGAAGGGTCTGTTTCCACGCTGTTTAACTCTATGGCTTTTGATCAGGCCCCTTGTGGCAGGCTGATCAAGAAAGTAAGCCCCATAGGATCCAAGGCAAACTGGCACATTGGCTCCAAAATTGGCTGAGTGGCAGGAAGCAGTGCATGATGGTAAAGGGATATTTCTATGTCTGTTTCCAGCAGGGTTCTGCAAGGCTCAGTGATGAAGCCTATGCTGTCATGGAGTACATTAATGATTTGGACTTCAATGTAGCGGGTATGATCACAAAGTCCATAAATAACTTGAAAACTAGTTAATTTCAGTTGAACTTCAGTGCTGGTGTGATGCAAGGTGCATAGCCCAAATGTCGCAGAGACTCATTCATCATATCAAACAGCGTATCCCTTCTGCTGTTTGCAACAAGCAAGGCACTGACTGTACCCAACCAGCCTGTCCTTGCAAAACTCTCAACATAATGTCCAGAATTAGATATGATTCTGCAATTGGCCAGCATTTGCTGGAGGATCCTGCGTGCACAAAGAATTAGGCTAAAAATCAGTTTAAGATTGTCAGCAGGGCGCGCCATATGGTGCACTTGTGTGGTACTGGAAGGCACATATTAATAGTCAGGACCCTGTTCTTTTACGGACAAAAAGAACATAGACACATTGTGCCTGCTTCACTTGACAGGAGAGGTTACAGCCGGTTCATCTGCCAGGACAATGTCTTGACCAATCAGAAGTTCACCTCCTCAGACAGCACATTCCAAACTGCTACCGTCTAGAAGGACAAGGTCAGCAAATAGATGGGAACACCAAGCTCCTGTCCAAGCCACATGCCCATATTGACTTGGAAAATTATCACTGCTCAATCATTGTCATTGGGTCAAAATCCTGAAGTTCCCTCCCTAACCGATTTTTGCATTTGCTGCATGGACTGTAGTTGTTCAAAAAGACATCAGAGCACTACCTTTCCAATGGCTATTGGTGATGCACAATAAATACTGGCCAACCCAGCAAAGCCAAATCCCTTGAATCATTAAAAAATCAGAGTCAATCTGCTTCATTTAAAATTTAAACAAAACCTTGCAGTTAACTGTCAATCACAATTAACACTATTCCCAACCAGAATCCACTTGCCAAGCAAGTAACATTCTCCTCTCATAAAGTATAATTATTGGTTTTCCCCTTAAATTGACATTGGTGAATTATCCTGAAGAGTGAAGAAATAGCTTTGACAATATGTGCTGATGTGTGATAACAAAGTGTGAAGCTGGATGAACACAGCAGGTCAAGCAGCATCTCAGGAGCACAAAAGCTGACGTTTCAGGCCTAGACCCTTCATCAGAGAGCCCTCTGATGAAGGGTCTAGGCCCGAAACGTCAGCTTTTGTGCTCCTGAGATGCTGCTTGGCCTGCTGTGTTCATCCAGCTTCACACTTTTTGTTATCTTGGATTCTCCAGCATCTGCAGTTCCCATTATTACTGTGCTAATGTGTATCTTTTTTTAATATAGCTCAAACTCCTAGAGAGAGCTCAGAAGAACTGACTACAAAATGTTCAACAGAAAAGGAGGTCATGCTAGCTCTGGTTCTTGGGTATAAGCTAGGCGAAGTGGTTCAAATGTCAGTAGGAGAAAATTCTGGGATAGTGATCATTCCAGGTTGACTATGAGGAAAAAAACATAGAAGAAACGCAAAACAAAAATAGTTCACAAGCAGAAAGCCAATTTCAGTGCATCTGGTTTTAGAATCAAAGATGAGAAAGGTGATCTTATTAAAATATTTAAGAAGTTGAGTGATTTTGGCAGGGTAAATCTGAACAGTAGGCACTTTTAGAACTGGGGGAACAGTTTAAAAATATTGTAAGATGGAGATGAGGAGGAATTTGTTCCCTCAGAAGAAATCTTTGGATTTAGAAGCTAATTTTTGGAATTTTTTTTCACATAGAACAGTGAAGGCTAGATATTGAATATATTCAAGGATAGGTTAGACTGATTTTTGACTGATACGAAGGTGGAGAGTTATGGGGGAATGGGTGACAATCGGGTCAATCATGAAGAAGCAAGTTACTGCAGATACTGGAATCTACTGAAAATAACCAATGCTAGTGATCACAGTTTGTCAGGCAGTATCCATGGAGAGAGAGAGAGAGAACCAACGTTTCGAGTCTGGATGACTCTTCAGCAGAGCGATCTTATTGAATGGTGGAGCAGGCTTAATAATACCGAATAGCCGTCACCCTAATGATCTTGTCATGAATAGCACTAGCAAATCTAAAAAATTGGTGACAGTGAGGTTCACATGCAACTTGCCCAGAGGGCTGGTTTGTGATGCTCTGCGATACAAACAGCGTGGGTTCAGTTCCCACACTGGCTGAAGTTACCATAAGGGACTGTCAGCCTCTCCCATTCCTTGGCCCTTGGGTTAAACCACCACCAGTCATCTCTCTCTAAGGAAAGAGCAGCCCTATGGTCTGGTGAGATTATGCCAACTCTACCTTTGCCTCCCCTTGTACTGTTTCCAACATCCCAATAATTGAAGCCGCCTGTTGAGCACCAGCTGCACGTTCATCCTTTTACTTCTACATATGCATGTGATTCCAGGAGTAATCTGTAGACTGAGATAACACGGTGTGGATCTGGATGAACACAGCAGGCCAAGCAGCATCAGAGGGGCAGGAAAGCTGACGTTTCAAGCAGAGACCCTTCTTCAGAAATGGAGGAGGGGAGGGGTTTCTGAAATAAATAGGGAGAGAGGGGGAGGCAGATAGAAGATGGATAGAGGAGAAGATAAGTGGAGAGGAGACAGACAAGCCAAAGAGGCGGGGATGGAGCGAGTAAAGGTGAGTGTAGGTGGGGAGTTAAGGAGCGGTTAGGTCTGTCCAGGGAGGACGGACAGGTCAAGGGGGCGGGATGAGGTTAGTAGGTAGGAGATGGGGGTGGATCTTGGGGTGGGAGGAAGGCATTGACTGTAGACTATTGCATTTGAAATCCTGCTTGCTAATTCCTCACTTTCCTCCTGAATACTGACTGCAAGGCCACATCTCTCCATCTGCCTATGTTGTTGGTACCAATTTGAACCAAACGTTCAGTCTCCTACCTTTAGGTGTGTTGCAGCTGTTCAGCACCATTCTTGAAGCTGGCATCAGGGAGGTAACTTGCAACCCTGAATTCGCTAACAAGCAATTTAAGATTATCAATTAGACTCGCAATGTGGTTCACTTACACTTACCAGAAACCACGTCTGTTCATACACAGCGACCTATTCTCTGCAAACAGAAGGAACATGCTCAGGCATTGTAAATATTTTGGGTCCAGTGACCCTTCTTCAGAAGTGTTCACAGGACCCAAAATGTTAACTCTGCTTTCTCTTTATGGATGCTGCCTGATGTGCTGAGCTTTTACAACAATTTCTGGTTTTTGTTTCTGATTCCCAGCATCCACAATTCTTTGGTTTTTATGCCCATCCCATTGTGCCTTTCTTTAAATAAGTGAAAGCACGGAGAGCAATACTTGCCCAGTGCATTCTTCATAGCCATACCTTGACCAATCAGAGTCAATTAATCAACCATTCAGCATCCTTTTCTCACACAGTAAAAGTTGCTGCTCCCATTGAAGTTTTGTGCCTGTCCTGATGAGTGCAATTGGACAAGCTGAGAAAACATGCCCCTTTTCAGCAATGCTCATTACCATTTAATGGAGAAAGGACTTTTCAATTCCTTTAATTGACAACATGCTGAAGTGAAGAAAACTTACTGAATTAGTTTTAGGTTAATGGGAAACTTTATATGGCACAGAGAAAGACCATTTGGCCCATTGATGTTCTGTCACTTTGTCCCATTTTGCTGCTTTTTGTCACAAATATTTCCTTTACAAGTATTTATTCAATTCCCTTTGAAAGTTATTATTGATTCTGTTTCCATGACTCTTTCTGTTCATTCCACATACTAATTCTTTAATGCTTTAAATCTACAGTCGTCATATCAACTCTGGTTTCGCTGCCAATTAACTTAAATCAGTGCCTTATAGTTACTGACCTGTCACTGGAAAGTTTCTCTCTGTGCTTGACTACATTTGTATGAAGGTGGTTATACCATTGTACCACAGGGATGTGCCTGCATGCTTTGGATTAGAAGATAGCTAATGTGTAGCAACCTTATCTACAGGAAACATCTACAGGGGGACATTGTAGAAGGATAGATTTACTGCTGAACAGTTCTGTTTTATTGATTAGTTTCCTGGTTTATGGCCTGAGATGGCAAATAGTGTCTTTTGTTTTAACAATGTCGTTCTTAGCACAAGTGCGTTAATTACCGTGTTTTGAGGGAGACGTTAAACCAAGATGGTGTCTTGCTTATTCCTGTGGTTCTGTTGCATCTTAAGGTCTTGTGAAACTATTCATTGAAAAGCAGGGAGTTTCCTAGGATCCTGGCCAACATTTTAGCCTCAAGTGACACCAACCACTAAATCAGCCCAGGTTTCATCGAAATGCTGGTTATACATCAGCAGCAAGATATTACACAGCAGACTATCTGAAAGCATGAAGAAGTATAGAATTAGGGGGAAGATAGCAAACTAGATTGTGTGCAGTAGTGGGGTCTATACTGTAAGGAGAAAATTGAGCATTTAATAGAAAGCTACCTGGAATGAGGATAAATACCAAAAATGTCTTGTTTTTTTTTCATTAGTGCCACTCAGGTTGCAAGGCATTCTGATCAACAGGTTTAAAACTATAGGAGGAGGTGTGAGAGTAGATCAGAGCACAATATTTTTTAACAGTTTGAGCAATTAGAAATGGAGTGTGTCTCAGAGCACAATATTTTTTAACAGTTTGAGCAATTAGAAATGGAGTGTGTCTCAGCCACAGGATTAGATGTAATAGATTTAGAATTTAAGAGGGCAGGCAAAAGTACATGATAATCGGTTGTGGGGCTAACTCACTCATCCCAGATAAAAACCATTTCCAATATCAGTGTCAATGTGAATGGCAGTATGGATACCGCAAAGGGGAAATCATTCTGTGTGTTTCTTTTCTTGGCACAGCAACATTTTCAATAATTTCACAGTCATGACTAGACTTTTGATTCTGCTTCCAGCACTTTTCACTTTAAATGTGAATTTCTCGAAGAAAATCCCATACTTTTTCAACGTTATGAAGCGGATTAGGATGTGTAGAAGGGGCTGGATTGCAGCCTTCTCAAATGAAATGCTGATTCCTCCTACACACAGATACTGTAAACACACGTATACAAGTGTGAAGAGAGAATGGACTGTAAGACTCCACAACTTGCACGTGGAGCAACCTCAAAACCACCAAATTTTCCACTAAAAGATAGAGGATATCTCTAGTCATTAGCACATTGTTGCTTGATGTACACAATTTAGCTTCCGTGTTTCTGACTTTACCACAGTGATTACAACATCATATATATTTAAAAAATCCTTCATTTTGCTGTCCTGTCCTTTGAGGGTGTCCTGAGATTATGAACAATCCTAAACAAAGTGCAAGTCTACTTTTGTGCAAACATACTGCCTTTGCAAATATATGCAGATGGTAGTTTATCAGTTACCATCAGTACACTTGCAGAGAAAGCACATTATAAAACCATGTTATGAGGAGATGAGTTGACTTAGTTCTGACAAGTGACAGCTGCATGATAAGCCAATTTAGCTTGTTTGACAATATAGCCCCTGAACTTGCTCCTTTGTTTCTAGACATGACTGTTGCAGAACATCCCTGGCTTGTTTCCGATATCCAAATGTCGGTAAACTCGAGGTCATCCAAATTTCTGCAACCCATGTTCTGCCTTTACGAAGACCTGTTCATCCATTATCTCTGTGCTTGTTTGTGTAAATTTGCTGCCAATCAAGCAGCATTTTGACTTGAAAATTCCCATCTTTGCTTTCAAATCATCCATGGCCTTGCCCCTCCCTTTCTCTGTAACTTCTTTCAGCCCGACATTTTTCTGAGTTATCCGCACTGCCCCGGGCCTCTTGAGCTTCCCCAAATTTGATCTGTCTGTTGGTGGCCATGCCCCTGTTACCAAGTTCCTAGTGCCCTTCCTGCACCTCTCAGCCTTTCAATGTCATTTTTGCATTTAAGATTTTCATTAAACTAAACCTAGGCCGTGCTTCTACTCACTTGACCGGATATTTCCATAAATGGCTCGATGTACCTTTTTTTTTACAAACATTCCGTCAAGCGCCTTAGAATGTTTGAATTCATTAAAGGCACTATGTAAAGGTAATTGTTGTTGTCATTCTGACCTCTTGGAAAGGATCTGCAATTTCAGTCTGTCCAAATCAGAGCCCAGTAAAAATCATGGGTACAGAATCTCAGGGAAGGGATTCTGCTTTTTGCATAAACACACTACTAAATCACAAGTCTTTAAAGGGATGTGGAAATTGCTATCCCCGCCAACATTACTGAAGATTAATGACATTGTATCGGAGGTCTCAAGGACACCCTCCATCTACTATCTAAAGAACACATTTTCATTCAAACAATGTTTATCAACTCTCCCCCCACCGTCGTGTCCAGTTGCTAGTTACAAAATATATTTGTTTCTCTTAAAATATTAAAAGGCACACATTTGCCACAAACATCATGATTAATGACCTTGGTAAGGGATGGAATCGCTGGCTGAACACATTGTTTCACAATGTTACAGACTCCTCTGTTAAGAAAAAACCCTCAGCCCGAGTTATTATTCTAATGTTTAAAACCTGTTCTTCTGGTGACGGTACCATTGTAGTTAGGTAACAGACTGGATTTGTTAATGGGTGACCCTCCTCCGTCTCCACAGTCTTTCTTTGAAAGGTCTGCAGCCCAGACCTTGGAGCAGACAATGGCCTAGTGGTGTTATTACTAGACTGTTAATCCAGAGGCACAGGTCATGTTCTGGGGACCAGGGTTTGAATCCTGCTGAGGTGGAATTTGAATTCAGTGAAATATCTGGAATTAAGATTCTAATGATGACCATGAACCCATGGTTGATTAAAACCCATCTGGCTCAATAATGTCTGTTAGGGAAGGAAAATACCATCCTTACCTGGTTTGACCCAGAGCAATGTGGTTGACTCTGAGCTGCCCTCTGGGCAATTAGCGATCGGCAATAAATGCTGCCTGGCCAGCAAAAGCCTCATCCTGTTAATGAATTTTAAAAATATTTTCTTTATTCAACCTTTCTCACCCATTTTAAATGGTCCTTGTAATTACTGTTGTCTGTTACACTGTTGTGGAATTAAATATGGCAATCGTGGAGAGAAATTAACCTTTAGCTGGAATCGCTGTTACTTTCCATTTGCTGTCTTTTTGTAAGTAATGCTATTCATTTAACAGTTAAAATGTTCTTTATGTCATTCTGTGGTTCATTTGATGTATTGCAAATTGTACTTTCTGAAAAAGTCTGCCAATCAAAACTTTTCTTCCTTAAATGTTTTACCTTCCTTCAATACCCAGCATAAATAGTTGAAAATATGTTCAGTCAACTGAGCAATGCCTAATGTTAAATGCTTTGAGCTACTGTGTTAGATATCATTTTAGTCATGAGTCAGAGTCATACAGCACAGAAACAGGCCCTTCGGTCCAACCAGTCCATGCTGAACATAATCCCAAACTAAACTAGTCCCACCTGTCTGTTCCTAGTCCATATCCCTCCAAGCCTCTCCTACTCAATGTAACTGTTGTAATCGTACCCACATCCACCACTTCCTCAAGAAGTTCATTCTATACGCAAACTATGCTCTGTAAAACATTTGCCTCTCATTCTTTTTTAAATCGTTCTCCTGTCACCTTAAAAGTATGTCCCCTAGCCTTAAAATCACCCATCCTAGAGAAAAAAACAACTACCATTATCTCTATCGATACCTTTGAAAACTTATATCAGGTCACCTCCCAACCTCATACACTGTGGTCAAAAAAGGGCCAGCCTATCCAGCCTTTCTTTATAACTCAAACCTTCCATACCCAGCAACATCCTGATAATTCTCTTCTGAGCCCTGTCCAGCTCCTTCCTGTAACAGGGCAGCCATAATTCCAGTACACACAGTATTCCAGAAGAGGCCTTACCAATGTCCTGTACCACCTCAACATAACATCCCAATTCCTATACTCGAAGGACCGAGCATTGAAGACAAGTGTGCCAAATGCCTTTTTAACCACCCTGTCTACATGTGACGCAAACGTCAAAGAATTATGTATCGCACCCCAAGTCCCTCTGTTTTACAAAACTACCCAAGGCCCCACCATCAGGCTGCATTGATTGACAAAAATTATTTTTGTAAAGACAACATTGATATTACAAAGTTCACTTTTGTTGAATCTCTCAGTGGTTGATAGGAATATAGGAACATGAGTTAGCCTGTTTTCAGTCTTCAATTAAAATCAAAAGAACTGTGGATGCTGTGATTCAGGAACAAAAATAAACAGGAACAAAACCCAAAACATTAACTCTGATTTTTTCTTCACAGATGTTGCCAGGCCTGCTGAGATTTTCCAGCAACTTTGTTTTAGTTTTAGTTTTTAATACTCTAGTAAACTGGCGTACTCTGGTAACACTGTTTAGGAAGTGTACATTTCTGTATGGCTTCCTGTTTCCCACCAAAGCCCAAGGATTTTCAACATGAAAAAAGAGGCGTCTTTATTTGGGTAACACCACTTAATGGCATCTGAAGATAATCATCCCAGCTAAACACAAGTCACATTAACTCTCTGGTTGGGAACATGGAAAGAGCTGGAGATGTAGAAATGCAGGGCTGTGGAGATACCTGCAGCCACTGACGATGCATGCACGCCTACATCACTGGACTGGGGAACTTGTTCCAGGAAGATGCCAGTGTCAGCAGTGACCCAGCCTTCAGAGGCAACAGTGCTGATGGCAGGCCCAGGAGGTAACCATCTGCATGTAGACCCAGTGCTGAGGCTGGTCTTTCCTCTATTCCTTACATTTCACTACCTTCTGTGGAGAACAGGTTGCTGCTCTTTAATTCCTCATCTATGGTCTACATTGAGCTGTATAAGCTGCTGAGAAGGACAACAGCAGTGCATGCAGATCAAAGACCTCACAAGTAACAGAACTGACGTCCATTACCGTGGGTCTGAAGTCACGTGAATATCAGACCAGGTTAGGATAGCAGATTTCCTCCTGTGAAAGAAAATCAGTTAATCCTCAGGTGGACTTTTACCTGGTAGTCTTATGGTTACCATTGTGACAATAGCTTGAGATGTCATTTAGTCACTGAATTTCAGTTCCACTGATACCCACTGTGGGGTTTGAACCCTTGTCCCCACGGCATTAAGCAGGTGTCTGGATTACTAATCCAGTGACGTTACCACTATGCTGGCAATAAGCAGTTGTCGTAGATAAGCCTTTCTGAAGAATGGTCCCGACCCGAAACATCAGCTTTCCTCTTCCTCTAATGCTGCCTGGCCGGCTGTGTTCCCCCAGCTCCACACTGTGTTATCTCCGACTCCACATTTTTGTATCAGTCTTCATGGTGGAGGACACGAATAACATACCAGTAATTGACAAAGAGATGAAGGTTGGTGAGGACCTGGAAACAATCATTATTATGGAACAGGTAGTGTTGGGCAAGCTAATGGAGCTAAGGATTGATAAGTCTCCTGGTCCTGATGGAATGCATCCCAGGGTACTAAAAGAGATGATGGGAGGAAAAAAAGCAGGTGCACTGGTGGTAATTTTCCAAAATTTGCTGACCTCTGGGGCAGTCCCAGAAGATTGGAAAACAGCAAATGTGATGCCACTGTTTAAAAAGGGAGGTGGACAAAAGATGGGGAATTATAGACCTTAACCTCTGTAGTGGGGAAGAAGCTTGAGTCTATTATCAAGGAAGAAATAGAAATCGTTCCGTTGGGCAGACGCAGCATGGGTTCATGAAGGGCAGGCCATGCTTGACAAATCTTTTGGAATTCTATGAAGACATTACGAGCGAGGTGGACAATGGGGACCCAGTGGATGTGGTGAACCTAGATTTCCAAAAGGCCTTTGATAAGGTGCCGCACAAGAGGCTGCTGCATAAGATAAGGATGCATGGTGTTATGGTATTAGCATGGATAGTGGATTGTTTGACTAACAGGAAGCAAAGAGTGGAGATAAGTGAGTGCTTTTCTGGCTGACAATCAGTGATTAGTGGTGTGCCTCAGGGATTGGTGTTGGAACCACAATTATTTACAATTTATACAGATGATTTGGAGTCGGGGACCACGTGTAGGGTGTCAAAGTTTGCGGATGACACTGAGATGAGTGGCAGAGCAAAGTGTGCAGAGGACTGTGAAACTTTGCAGAGGAACATAGATACATTGAGTGAGTGGGCAAAGGTCTGGCAGATGGAATACAATGTAAATAAATGTGAAGTCATACATTTTGGTAGGAGTAATAGTAAAAGGGATTATTACTTGAATGGCAAAATGTTGCAGCATGCTGCTATGCAGAGGGACCTGGGTGTCCTTGTCCATGAATCACAGAAGGTTGGTCTGCAGGTACAACAAGTAATTAGGAAGGCAAATGGAATTTTGTCCTTCATTGCTAAAGGGATTGAGTTTAAAAGCAGAGAGGTTATGTTGCATCTGTACAAGGTGCTGGTGAGGCCACACCTGGAGTACTGTGTGCAATTTTGGTCTCCTTACTTGAGGAAGGATGTACTGGCATTGGAGGGGGTGCAGAGGAGGTTCACTAGTTTGATTCCGGAGTTGAAGGCGTTGGTTTATGAGGAGAAACTGAGTAGATTGGGATTATATTCATTGGAATTCAGAAGATTGAGGGGGGTTGATCTTATAGAAACATATAAAATTATGAAGGGAACAGATAAGATAGAAGTAGAGAGGATGTTCCCACTGGCAGGTGAAGCTAGGACAAGAGGGCATAGCCTCAAGAATAGAGGGAGCAGATTTAGGACTGAATTGAGAAGGAACTGGAATTCCTTGCCCAGTGAAGTAGTTGATGCTACTTCAGTAAACGTTTTTAAAGCTAAGGTAGATTTTTTTTTTTGAACAGTAAAGGAATTAAAAGATACAGTGAGAACATGGGTAAGTGGATCTGAGTCCACAAAAAGATCAGCCATGATCTTATTGAATGGCAGAGCGGGCTCGAGGGGCCGAACGGCCTACTCCTGCTCCTAGTTCTTATCTGCAATTCCAACTGTCTCTGAAGCAATTGTCATATCTTTTCACCTAAAGGCTTTCCAACCTTCTAGCTGTTTAGCCCCCTCAATTCTGGCTGTTGCCTTGCTTTCATAGAATCATTGAATCCCTACGGTGCAGAAGCAGACCGTTTGACCCATGCAATCCACATTGACCCTCTGAAGAGAATACCACCCATCCCCACCCACCTGTAACCCTGTATTCCTTCATTTTTGGACTGCAGGAGGAAACCGGAGCACCCGGAGGAAACCCACGCAGAAACAGGGACAATGTGCAACTCCTCACAGACAGTCACCCGAGCCTGGAATTGAACCAAGGTCTCTGGCACTTTCAGCCACTGTGCCACCCAAAATTTGTTCAAAATGGAAATTCCATTCAGCCCAGGACAACTGTGAACTAGTAATAAAGCCGGTGTTCAGTATTCCAGATGCAGGCAATGAGCTTTTAACATATATTGATAGAAGACCCACTGACAAGTTAACATGCCTCCCACCACCTAACATTCGATCTATGATCTAGCTAGTGATTTACAACAGTGTATAGTTGCTTTCCTTTTGTACTCTCCCATCTCAATTTCTAAAGCAAAGGATCCCCCCAGCTCTTTAAACAGCATTCTCATTTTGTATCAGAGATAATGGGAACTGCAGATGCTGGAGAATCCAAGATAATAAAATGTGAGGCTGGATGAACACAGCAGGCCCAGCAGCATCTCAGGAGCACAAAAGCTGACGTTTCGGCTCTGATGAAGGGTCTAGGCCCGAAACGTCAGCTTTTGTGATTCTCAATTTGTGATGCCAACTTTGAATGTTTATGTACTCTCTGCTTCTTGAAAATTGTACCTTCTGTGAAGCATGTTTTGAAGCTGGTTCTCAGAGAGGTGATACCACAATACTTAAATATAAATCTTTCCTTAATCCGCTACTGGAACACTTTAGATGACTTGATTTCCTCCAGCAGTCGATCACAGCTTTTTGAAAGGAGTCAAACAATTTAATGTCATTTCCTGAGCTTTGTGATAGGGGGTTGAAATGCCTTGAAGCTGGAAATTCAGAGTTGTACCATTTCATGGGGAACAGAAAAAGGACTAACAGCCTGTCGGTGTTTGATGGATTAGGGCAAGTTCAGGTGGAGATAGGACTGTGTGCAAACATTCATGTTCGCATCTAATCTGTCACCCTGATTGCTTAGAAATTTCCCAACTGTACAATTAGCAAATCATTTCTGTTGTGATGCTGTGGAGTATAAATCACACGGCCAGCTAAATCCATTGTTTTGAAAGACTGAATGTTAGAAACATGCCCAGCAAGGTATCAGTATTCACGTGACAATGATAATCAGTGCTGCACCAAGCATCATTATCTTTACTGAACAGATACGAGCTATCCAATTCTCCCCGGAATTAGCATCTATCTCAGTTTCCAGTTCTATCTAACAATAGTCTTCAGCCACATTGTTACAGGGAAGAAGAATGAAGTATTCATTCTTTGTTTGGATGATGTTAGAAAGAGTAAGTTCCACTATAGTCAGGAGTAAGCTGTTGCTGCAACTCTGAGACACCATGAGCATTTGAAACCTTGGCCAGTCCCTGCCAGATAAGTTCATGGTTTCTGCAGGTAATTTGCATACTTGCAGATGCAAGAACCTGCCATAAATACATCACATGAAAATAATTCTCTGCAGGCAGCCCATAGGCATAGACCTTGGCCAGTTGAATTTGCATAGTGGCATAGTGATAGGTATTGTCAGTACTGTAATAGACTTTCCCATCAAGCACTGGTGTAGAGCTTGGTAGCTCTGAATCTCTGCCTATCAAGCTTTCTATTGTAGGTTAGGCAAAGGTACTGAGGAGAGGATGGCCACTGTTTTACAAGATAAGGGGACTCATTTTACACTGGTTGACTAATAAATATTACTAAATTCATGCTTCTCTGAGCTGTCCTTCCTTGTTCTCCTAAGACCCGTATAGCTTGTTTGAGGTAGTGAGAATTCTGTGCTTGACTTTGCATCATTCAGTGTTTGACTCTGCCTCGCCATTGCTGGAAGGCTGGCCCTTCTGGAGATATGTAACAGCAAGTTCCTCCTGGACAATGATGTTCTCAAGTTCATAGCACGGCCCTGACCTCTTCTGCACTTGCAAAGAAACAGTGGACTCTTCAGTAAACTACCTGTGTACCTAGAATGGGCCTTGCATTTGGAGAGAGGGTGTGAAAGGGGGAGAATGAGAGTCAGGTGTGAGGGTGGTTCCACAGCCACATCAATGAAAACAATTTTTATCCTGATAAGTAGTTTCAAGAGATTCATCCAATGCAACTATTATCCAATTAAGTCTCAATTTGTTTTTCCATGTCTATGTTACTAGATGGTGTGAGTGTCCCTCCTCAAGCCTGCAACTGTAAACAGTGCTACAATAAGGCATATCAACATGGTCCCTTTCCTGTACCCATGAGATATAACCAAGATGCCCCTGTGAGTGAGGTGTCACCCATTCAATCATATGGATGCAGACTGATTAACTCTACTCCCATGTACTTGGCAAGATATCCTTATAGTGGAGGAGCACAAGGCAACTTCATCCAAGTGCCATCACAAGGACCAGTATATGGGTGAGTACAGTTAGTTGAATTTCACATTCTTATCCCTTTCTGTTTGTTTCCAATTTTTTTTTACTTTTCATTCTTTTCCAAATCCGTATGTATAAATGTATGTGCAAGTGTGAGGGAGAATGTGAATATGAAGCATGCTTCTTCCTGTCTCTCACATTCAAGCAATTGGGGAGTATTTCCTCACACTCCTGGCCAGTATCTTCCAGACGATGGACAAGCTTTGGGGAGTTAGGAGATGAGTTACTTAATATAGGACTCCTAGCCTCTGAGCTGCTCTTGCATCTACAATATTTATGTAATTAGACTTGTTCAATTGCTGATTAATGGTTGATGTTGCCAGTGAAGGAGTTAGAGATGGTAATGCCTCTGACCTTCAAGGGGAAATGGTGAGGTTCTCTCTTGTTAGAGATAGTCATTACCTGGCATTTATGTGGCATAACTATTACTTGCCACTTACTAGCCTTAATAACTACTGCCCAATAGCTCTGGCCTCAATAATCATGAAGTTCTTCAAGAGGCTGGTCATGGCCCACATCAACTCCAGTCTCCCCACCTGCCTCGATCCCGTACAGTTTGCCCACTGACATAACAAATCCACAGCGGATGCCATTTCCCTGGCTCTGCATTCATCCCTGGAACTTCTAGACAACAAGGATGGTACGTCAGACTCCTGCTCATTGACTACAGCTCCACCTGCAACACCATTATCCCCTCCAGACTGATCTCAAAACTCCAAGACTTTGGTCTCAGCTCTGCCCCCGGCAACTGGATCCTCAGCTTTCTGACCCACACACCGAAAGCAGTGAAGATAGACCACTGCACCCCCTCCACAATAACGCTCAACGCTGGAGACCCCCAAAGATGCGTCCTCGGTCCCCTACTGCACTGCCTTTACACCAATGGCTGTGTTGCCAAATTCCAGGTGAGTGACATCTACAAGTTTGCTGACGACACTACGATGGCAGGATGGATATCAAAAAACATCGAGTCGAAATACAGAAATGAGATCCAGGGCTTTTTGACCTGGTGCAATGAGAACAACCACTCTCTCAATGTCAGCAAAACTGAAGAACTGATCATTGTGCTCCTGAGATGCTGCTTGGCCTGCTGTGTTCCTCCAGCCTCACATTTTATTATCTTGGATTCTCCAGCATCTGCAGTTCCCATTATCAACTGATCATTGACTTCAGCAGGAAAGGAGGAGAACACGCCCCCATCTACATGAACGGAATTGATGCTGAGAGGCTGAAGAGCATCAAGTTCTTCAGAGTGACGATAATTGATGGCCTGTCCTGGGCTTCCCACGTAAATGCAACAGTCAATAAGGCACAGCAACGCCTCCTCTTCCTCAGGCAGCTCAGGAAATTTGGCATGTCCATAAGGATCCTCACCAACCTCTATAGATACACCGTTGAAAGCATACTGTCCGGGTGCATAACAGCCTGATACGGCAACTGCTCTGCACAGGACCTAAGAAACTAGAGAAGGTTGTGTGCACAGCCCAGACCATCATGGAAGCCAACCTCCCATCCATGAACTCTATTTACGCAGCTCGCTTCCACAGAAAGGTGGCCAACATCATTAAAGACTCCTCCCACCCTGGTAATGACCACCTACAACCTCTTCCATCATGCAGAAGATACAGAAGCCTGAACACATGCACCAACAGGTTCAAGAACAGCTTCCTTTCTACCACTATTCGACAGATGAATGGACTCTCTATCATTAACTAATGCTGGCCTTGCCTAGTACACAGCCTGTGCAATGTAACCTGTATGCATATGTCTAGTTTTTTTTCTCACCCAATGATCCATATGTCCTTGCTTACTATGAAATGCCTGTACTACTCGTAAACAAAGCTTTTCACCATGCTTAGGTACACATGACAATCAATCAATCGATCAAATTATAGTTTTTTTAAAGGTTTTGAAATTTCCTGCATTAACTATCCTCCCAGGCAGTGCTTTCTAGATTTGCTCCACCCTGTGGGTGAAAAAGGTTTCCCTCAATTCCTGAAGAAGGGTCCCGACCTGAAACGTCACCTTTCCTGCTTCTCTGATGCTGCCTGGCCTGCGGTGTTCCTCCAATTCCACACTGTTATCTCCCTCAATACTTCCTGCCTTCCAGATTAAAATTGTGCCTCCTGTGGTAATGGTAGAATAGAGGATATGCAGGTCATGAGCTTGCATGTGGTGTTGGGGTATGATTCTGATGTATCAGATAGCCTACAGAGCCTCATGGATGTGCGGTATTGAGTTACTAGATCTGTTCGAAGTCAGTCCCATTAAATATGCTGGTAGGGCCATGGAATATGCTGGAGGTTATCCATAAAGTCATAAGAAATAGGAACAGGATTTAGCCATTTGTCTTCTCAAGCCTGTACCACCATTCAATGGGATCATGCCTGATCTGACATTCCTCATGTCCACTTTCCTGCATTTTCCCCTTAACGCTCTATTCCCTGACAGATCAAAAACGTTTTTATCTCAGCCTTAAATATTTACAAGAACTCTGCTGCGCCACTTTCTGTGGCAAGGAGTTCCAAAGGTTCACAACCCTGCTAGAGAAGAAATTCCTCCTCGTCTCAGTCTTAAATCGGCACCACTTAATTCTGAGACTGTGTTTCCCCAGTCCTAGACCCTCCCATGTGGGGAATCTCCTCTCAGCATTTACCCCGTCAAGCCCCTTAAGAGTCCTGCGTGTTTTAAAGACATCGCCTCTCATTCTTCTGAACTCCAGTGAGTAGAGTCCAAACCTGTTTAGCCTTTGCTCATAAGGCAATCTGTCCATACCATGGATCATCCTTGTGAACCTTCCCTGAACTGGCTCCAATGAAACAATAACTTTCCTTAAATAAGGGGACCAAAACTCCAGATGTGGGCTCACCAGCACCTAGTACAGTTGTAGTAAGACCTCTCTACTCTGATATTACAACCCCTTTGAAATAAGGGCGAGCATTCCAGAACCCTTCCTGCTTACCTGCAGCATCTGTGTACTAGTTTTCTGTGTTTCAACTACAAGTACCCCCAAGTACCCTTAAAGTGAGGATGAAATATTGTTCCACAAGGACTGTGCAATGGTCACTCTTACCAGTACTGTCATGGACAGATGCATCTGCAGCTAGCAGATTAGTAAGGATGAGGTCAAATATATTTTTCCCTCTCGTTGGTTCCCTCACCACCTGCCGCAGACCCAGTCGAGCAGCGATGTCCTTTAGGACCCGACCAGCTCGATCAGTAGTACTGCTGCCAAGCCACTTTTGGTGACGGACATTGAAAACCCCTACCCAGAGTACATTTTGTGACCTTGCCATCCTCAGTACTTCCTCCAAGTGTTGTTGAACACGGAGAAGCACCAATTCATCATCTGAGGGAGGAAGGTGGTTGGGGTGACAGATTTCCTTGTCCACATTTGAATTATGCCATGAGATTGTATGGGGTTCAGAGACATCATTGACTCCCGAAGCAGCTCTTTTCCAACAATGAATAGATCTGTCCTGCCCTATGGGACAGAATGTATCCAGGTATGGTGATGGCAGGGCCTGGGCGATTGTCTGTAAGGTTTGATTCTGTGAGTCTGACTGTGTCAAGGTCTTGTTTGACTAGTCCGTGAGACAGCCCTCAGATGTTGCTAAGGATGACTTTGCAGGATTAATAGGGCCACATTTGCTGTTTTGTTTTAGGTGTGGGCCAGTGCCACATGTTCTATGCAGTTTCATTTTTGTATTTAGGCTTCTCAGCACCTTCATACAATTGAGCAAGGCTTGCTAAGTGAAATAGCTCTCCAGGGGCGAGTCAACAAGTCTCCCTCAATTTACACATGAACTGTCCTTGACTGCCTTTTACAGAGTCAGGCACCAGAGCATTTCAGCACTTTTATGTCAGCCAGGGCTCCCTGATTAGACGAGAGTAACAGCTCCAGTCAGGGAACTCATATTCTATGAGGTCCCGCTGGCTGACCTCGTTACAATCACAGCACAAGGCCATTTCAGGGGAAGTTATGTGTCAACTACAAGTTGGCCAGACTGGATAATGATGGCAGATTTCCTGTAGTGAACCACATGGATTTTTAACGCACTTCACAGATGTTTAACTATTCACCATGAGACTCGCTTTATCTAATTCCACATTTTGTTGGATTCTCATTTTACCACCTGGCATGGCGATTGGCATGGGATTCCACATAAGTACTCCAGTGACACTATCACCATACCAGCAACTCCCTTAGGACTGCCTTAGTTGTAAAGACCAATATGTAGCATCAGTTTTGCAGAATTAAGAATTAGTAAAGATAAATTTAGCAATTAGCAATACTTTGTGGTTCCCTAACAATAATTACAATGTAAGAGAGATCCCACATTAAGAAACATTAGAGGCAGTGAGAAAGGTATGGGCAATTTTAATCAACATTCAGATTGGTTGATTCCAATTGGCAAAGGTAGTCTGGAATATGAATTCATGGAGTGTATTCAGGACATTTTCTTAAAACAGTATGTTTAAAATCCAACCAGAGAGGAGGACATTTTAATGTGCAATGAGACAGAATTAATTGATTAATAGGGGAACCTCTAGCTGACACTAATCACAACAGGATTGAACCTCACATTCAGTTTGAGGGTGGAGAATGTGAGTCTACAGAAATTGGGCTACCATCAAATTGAAAGAAAAAAGTTTACAATTCTGCAAAGATTAGCATCAGGCCAGAAAATTGGGCAGAATTTAAAAACGAGCAAAAAGTTTACCAAAGTAATTGGAATAAGAAAACTAAACAGAAAAGTAGAGAATGTAAAAAGAAAGTTTGTAAATGTAATTAAAAAGGAAAAGAGTAACTAAAGTGAGTGTCAGTAATTAACAGGAAATAAGGAAATTGAAGATGTGTTGAATAGATAGCATGTGTTCATCTTTCAGCTGGAAGTCATAAATAACATCCCATAAGCACTTGTCATCAAGAAGTGAAATACAAGAGGAACTTAAAACAATCACAAAACATTATGAAAAGTTGTTAGATCTGGACAAATTCAGCTGGAAATCTGGCTGACAAGTCCTCAGGACCAAATGGTCTATATTATAAGGTTTTAAAGGAAATGGCTGCTGCGTTAGTTATGGTAATGATGGTAACTTTCCAGAATTCCTGATATTCTGGAAATATCATACTAGATTGGAAAATTTGGACGTACCTCCTGTATTTGAGAAGGGAGGGAGACAGAATCAAGGAAACTGGAGGCTTGTTAAAACAGCAGGATACTTAGAAAATCTCAATGCAATGTAAGGACGAGTCAGTATGGTTTTGTGAGAAGGATGTCTTGTTGAACTATTTTATTGGAGTTGAGAAATTAAAAACAAGATCAATAAAGGCTGGTAAGAAAATGTTGAATACTTGTATTTCCAGAAAGCATTTTATAACGTGCAACGTCAAAGTTATCTGCAAATTAAATGTTCCCGGTGTAGATGGTGACATTAAGTTAAAAGAAAATGAAAGCTTTTCACTGTGTCTTACCATATTCTTACTGTAAAATACAAGTTGATAAAATTATTCAAATTAACATCAAAAGAAGAAAGCAAAATGGGTTATTTTTGGGGTGGTAAGCTGCAACTTGTGGAATACCACAGGAATAAATGTTGGGACCGCAACTATTTACAATATATATCTATAACTTGGATGGTTGCTGTATTTGCTGATGACATGAAAGATCAATAGGCCACTATGTGGTGAAGAAAGGTAGAGGGCTAAAATCATTATTTTTTACAACATGACCTTTGCTGGAAGCACTTGTTCCTGGGCGGTGTAGATTCACTGCTTGGTCTATATGCTCTGCCCAAAGTGCCACTCTCCAAGTATGAGCCCAAGCATTAACACGTGTCACCCTTTTGAAGACCATTCCCTTGATGGTGTACAGCCCACTATCCAAGGCCAGCACCCTGGATGGTTCTTCCTTTGACCAGGACTACTTGAGCTGCAGTCCAGTTGAGTTCAGCCAGCTCAACGACTGTTGTACATTGTACACTGAATCTGGGCACTAGCCTGACAGAATTAGATCGTATCTTTACCAGTACAGCTTTCAGCAACTTAGAATTTCCAAAAATCAGTAACTATGTTAGGTACTGGTGTAACGTTTTAACAAGACATTCCTGGAAAATCACTATAAAACTTAGACTGTACTTTTCAATCTTTTACTATATGTGTCACTATTTTGTTTTAGAAATGTAGCACCTAGTGTACCAGTCTACAGTGTGTTTAGGAGATAAAGAAACTCTGATGTTATCTTACCGGACTTTGGTATCAAGTGAAAATGTCCATTTGACTTCTGAGTTCAGTGTGTTGTGCATGTGTTAACCCAGATGCGGCTTTAGCTGTTAACATAAAAACTCAACTGCAGTAACCACCTTTAAAACAGAACAATAGAACTGAATGGTGCAGCACCTTTTTATATGATGTATCAGACCAGGATCCGAATCATGCATAAACTAAATAAGAACATACTTTTTGAGTAAATAACGTTTGGCACAGCCCTGTGGCAGTCTGATATTATATTATTCACAGCATCACCTATTCATCCATGTTTTCGTAGCCAGCATTCCCTCCCCTCTCAAGGCACTTGGCCCTCAGTATCTTTAGAATCATAGAATACCTACAGCATGGAAGCAGGCCATTCAGCCCATCAAGGCCACACCAACTCTCAAAAGAGCATTCTCCACCCCCCCACCCCCCCCCCCCCCCACCTTATCCCTGTAACCCTGGATTTCCCCTCACTAATCCACCTAGCCTGCACACTATAGGCAATTTACCACGGCCAATCCACCGAACCTGCACATCTTTGGACTGTGGGAGGAAAGCCGTGCAGACAGTGGAGAGGATGTGCAAACTCCACACAGATGGTCTCATGAGGATAGAATTGAACCTGGATACCTGGCAGTGTGAGTCAACAGTGCTGCACACTGAGCCATCCAGTATCTTTCACAAATTAGAAAGCAGATCTTTTTAACTATGGCCTCATGCTGAGGATACTTTTCCAAATCTGTGCAGGTGATGTGGGGGAATTGCTCAGCCTCCCTGCTGTCCATCACTGATCAGTTCACCACACTTACTGACATTTACACTGCAGGATGCCAGGCTACCTGTCAGACTGAGACATTCCAAGTCAGAAGGTCTGGCTCAGAGTACAATCATCAGTGCACAGGAGAATATCTTCTGAAGCACGAGTGTGTACAGACTCGTCATTGACTGAAAATCTTTGAGCTAGAAAATTAGCTCCTCACCAGTGACCTGTCATTAGATGGATCCTCACCCCAGCTTATCATTGAGGCAAAGTCCATCTAGTAGATTTGCTACCACTTGGCAGGGACTTCTAGGGTGTCCTTAGTCCAGTGTGATAGAGGAAGTACAGTCTAATGAGAAGAGGCATTTGTCTTAAACAAGATGCAAATGAAATGTTTTCCTTTATTTCAAAGGGAATGGAGTATAAAAGTGGGGACGTTTTGCTCAAACTATATACCCACACATCAGACCACACCTGGAATGCTGTTTTGGACACCTTATCTGGGAAAAGATGCACAATCCAGAAAGCATTCAGTAGGCTGGTACCAGGTCGAATTGTCTTAAGAGTAGAGATTGAGTAGGTTTGGCATGTACTCATTGGAAACTAGCAGAAGGAGAGATGACCTTATTGAAAGATAAAAGATTCTTGTGGGGCTTATAAGAGTAGATGTATAAATGTTGTTTTCCTTTCTAGGAGAGTCTAGGACCAGAGAGCATAATGTCAGATTAGTGAGTGGTACATTTCAAACAGAGATGAGGATGTACTTGTTCTCCCAGAGGAGCGTGAATCTGTGGAATGCTTTACCGCAGAGGGCTGTTAGGATGGGTCATTACTATATCCAAGGCTGAGAGAGACAGATTTTTAATTGGTAGGGGAATCGTGGATTGTAGAGAAAGAGCAGGAAATCGGAGTGAGGATTAGCAGATCAGCCAAGATCTCATTGAATGGTGGAGCAAACTCGATGGGCTGAATGGCATACTTCTGTTCTTATGTCTTATGGTATTATGTAGTATACTGTATGAGAGCAAATACATACAAGTTAAATTGGTATACTATACATTGTTACTGAAACAATGAAGGAGGCTTCACTGATAGGTCTTGCACCTTTGTGATCCAAAGCTGTTCCCTGCCTGTTCCCCTTCCCATGTGGCATCTTTATATTGAGTGGTGCTTAATGCACTCCTCAGCCTTTCAGAACTATACAGGCTTCTGCAACAGCACTTGCCTTTCCCATCCACCCAAGTCTCATGGCTGTAATATGATTAATTATATTATCCACCTTCATCATACCAGGGAGTCCAGAACCAAAAGTCTCGGTCTAAGGATATGGGGTCTGCCATAGAGGGCTGAAATGAGGAGAAATGTCTTCACCCACAGAACAGTGCATGGCAAGTCTCTTCCACAGAAAGCAATTGAGGCTAAACTCTGAATATTTTGCAAACGGAGTTAGATACAGTGCTTAGGGTAAAGGGATCAAAGGGTAAGGGGCTAAAACAAGAACAGGGTATAGAGTTGATGATCATATTGAATGGGGAGTAGGCTTGATTGGCTGAACAACCTACTGCTATTCCTATTTTCTTTGCTTCCATGTTTCTAAGTCATTCTGGAACTGGAAATGTGACTGGAGCCAGTGGGTATCTCTTCCAGCCAGACACATGTCGTGTTGCATAACAGCTTGGAAGGGCAACTGCTCTGCCCAGTAAGAAGCAACAGAACGTTGTGTACGCAGCCTAGTCCATCAAGCAAACCAATCTGCCAGCCATGGGCTCCATCTTCTTGTTGCCATGGAAAGGCAGCCAACATCATCAAAGACCCCTCCTACCCTGGTAATGCTCTTTTCCAACCTCTTCCATCAGGCAGATGATACAGAAGCTTAAACACATGTAACCAACAGATTCAAGAGCAGCTTCTTCCATGCTGTTATTGGACTGCTGAATGGGCCTCTCTAATTTCAAACCTAATGTTGATCTTGCTTTTGTGCACTCCTGTGCAGTTGTAACCTTGTATACCTCACTCTGTCTAAACACCCAATGATCTGCATATCCTTGTATGTTATGATCTGCCTGTACTGCTTGCAAAACAAAACTTTTCATCATACTTAGGTAAATGTGACAACAATAAATCAAATCATTGGATCAGTTGGGGGTGGAGTAGGGGTATATAGTCAGGGTGCATAAACCACTGCCTCCCTAGTAATTGGAAGGTTTTGAAAGAAATGAACTTTGATAATGTGTCTGCGCAGTTGCAATTAACACAATTCCTAATGCTCCCAGGCCCACAGCACAAACTAAGTCTCAGAAAGCTCATGAAAAATAGATTGGCAATCTCCTTCAGAAAGGCCAGCAGGAAGGATGCTCTTGCAGCCATTCAGCGTGGTTCTTTTACATCTGTTGTTCCCAAGTTAACGGAATGATTTCTTCGACATGCTGTTGCCATTCTGCAACATGGGTGCATTCACACTGTGCAGCAACATGCATATCTCTCTGTATCATATCAAGCAGATAAGCACCTCCTTCTAATGAAATGGCAATGTCAAGGGGCCAGCTAATGAAATTCAGGCTGATGCCTCTCTTAGTCTATAATAGGCACCTTCTCTTGTTTCACAATTGCCTGTGCTGAGAATTAGGCACCTTTTTATTGTGTAAATTGAAGCCCTGTGATATAAACACCCCTCTTGACATTTCAGGTGGGCCCACTGTGCAGTGCAGGCTTTTTTTCTGTTCTTCAGACAACAATGTTGTCCTAAATTTCTCCCAAGATACCTCAGCCCTGATGCCTTGGCAAGCCTCAAATTGGAAACTGTGCAAAGTGACACTCAAAACTGTCATTCCAAGTTGATTGCCAAGAGTTTTGTAACATCAGCTTGTTGAATGTTCTCTCAATCTTTTTGCTTTGTTTAATCCAAATGAATATTGCCACAACAAAATTATTCAGGCTTTCATCTTCTTCAACAGCACTTCTCTACAAAGTTAGACTATGTAAAAATTTGCAAAACGATTGCAGTAGTTCTTTTAAAAGAATGTTAGATTAAGTTATGTTGCAACATTCTTTTTAAAGTACAGTATTTTCTTGGTAAGCGTCTGATATATTTACATTAGTCTTCGATCATCCATCTGTAATATAGCTGAGCATTGGCCAACTCCCCTAGGTGCTGTGCGTGTGTGAGCAGGAAGCCCAGTTGGTCTGAAATGGCAGCCAAGAGTTAGTTTTTCTTACAAATGAATAGACTGAAAGAAAGTTTTGTGAAAGGGCTTCTTTTTCCCATCAAAATGAAAAAGGAAGCATGCATAAAAGATAGAACATTGACAGAATGACCTGAATTTAACAGAAAATTAAGGAATGAAAAGCAGAGGACAGTGAAACACCTAAATAAGAGCATAATGCTGTAAAGCTGTCCTGAACTGTGAAACATAATTGTCTCTCGCATTACGCTTCATTCAAGAAAAGCCCAGCAATTACATAACAGTCAGTTCCACCACCAAGGAAGTGAAATTATGAGAAACAATAATTTGGATTAGAATTAACAGTCATGGAGACCAATGCAAGTTAATTAAGGAGAGCCAGAATGGATTTGTTTAGGGAAAATAGTGTTCAACTGACTCACTGGAGTTTTCTTTAATCAAGTTCAGAGACGGTGGATGAGGGAAACACTGTCAATGTGTTTTTACATAGAGTTCCAAAAGGCATTTGGGCCTGTGTTGCACAATCGGCTTGTCACCAAAGTTATGGGTCATGGGATAAAAGGAACAGCAGCAGCACAGACACAGAATTGGCCAAGTTATAAGAACCACAGAGTAATGGTTAATGGGTATTTTTCAGCTGAGAGGAAAGCAGTTCACCAGGATGTGGATGTCATACTGATTATATATTTGAGTGATGTAGGCCTTGATAGATGGCATAATTTCAAAGTTAGCAGATGATATAAAACTTGGAACTGTAAAGAGGACAGAGCAGAACTTCAAAAGGACATTGACAAGTTGTTGCAATGGCAGATAGGTGACAGATGAGGTTCAGTACAGAAAAGTGTGAGGTGATACATTTCAGTAGAAAGAGCATGGAGAGACAAAATAAAATAAAGGACACTAACTAAAAGGCTGTACAGGAGCAGAATGACTAGAGGGTATGCATGCATATGTTATTAAATATGATAGGATGGGTGGGAGAGCAGTTAATAAAGCAGGCAATATTCTAGGTGTTATTGCTATAGGTACAGAGTACAAGAATGAGGAGAATATTGAGGATGCTGAACCTGCAAAAGACACTAGTTAGACCTCAGCTGGAGTAGTCTGCACACTTCTGGAAGGATGTGAATGCATTGGAGAGGGTGCAGAAGATGTTCACATGATTGGTTCCAGGAATGAAGATACACTGGAGGACTTAGAACCATTTTCCTCAGAGAGAAGAAAGCTAAGGAGAGAAGTTTGGAATGAAGTTTTCAAAGAAATGAAGGGTTTCAACAGAATAAATGGGAAGAAGCTATTCTCACTCATAAAAGAATCAGGAACAAGTGGGTACAGATTCAAGCTAATTTTCAACAAAAGGGGAAATGCAATCTGAGAGGAAAGCTTTTTCACACAATAAGCATTGGGCTCTGAATGCACTTCTTGGATGTACAGTACAGTTTGTTTTAATTGAGGCATTCAGGAAGTCATGAGATGGTAATTGAATAGACATAATGCACAGGGTTATGAGGAGCACGGCATTCGAATTGTAAAGCTCACTCACAGGGGCGATGCAGACATGCTGGGTCAAATAGCCTCTTTCTACGCAAAAACCATTCTGAGATTCATCCAAAACTTTCTGCATCCTTTTGGATTATTAATGCGTTTGTCAGCATCACGTTCGTCTAAACAACTGAAGTGATGGACCGTGGGATCACCGAGGGTGTGCTCTACCGGAGCACACGTTGTGCACCAGCAAAGGAGCCAAGACGTGTTTTGCTGTACTGTGGTGCTGCCGTGTCCAGGAGATGCCAGGCTCTGCCGGTTTCCAGCACCTCCAGTTCCAGCATTGTAATTGCAGTAGAATGCCCACCGACAGATCAGTCAGAAGCTGGATTGCAGCAAGATCCAAGAGGCTTCTGACCTTGGGAGGGTGCAAATTTCTGTCCAGGAGATTCTTTCACAAGCTGGAAAATCCTAACCAGGGCACCGCCACACAGCATTAGCCAATGAATCCAAATCTGGGCCTAACTTTACGGATCTGACAGCTGGTACATCAATGGCATTGCCATGTGCACAGATTATCTCCAGCTGGCACTAACAAAAATTCAGTTAATGATTCATCCCTGGATGCGCATCCCCTGTGAATTTCCATTGATAAAGACTGGCACTTAAGTAAGCCTAGAAAGTATGGTAAAAATATGCATAAATTGCTTCAGTCCGTATTCTGAATAAAGGGATGAGATTAAGGTACCTCTGTTGTCAATGAAATTCTGCTTTTTTTTCGCCTTAGGAATCCCAGTTGTGTAAATGCCAGAGATTTGTGTTGTGAGGCAGCTGGACATATGGCTGCTGTTGTCCCTCAGCATGATGGGCTACCTCTACATGAGAGAGATCACATTGCCTGTGCTTATCCTATCCCCTACAACAACACAAGAGACATTTCCACCAGCAGCACTGATGGACAGGGCACTGTGCGAACTGTGAACCTGCCAGATGCATTAAGTAAGTCTGTTGTTTCTGTCACTGTCCTCTCGTCAATAGGAGACACTCAGAGAGTTCTTAACGTAGAAGGTCATGCCTCACACAAACCTTATCGAGTTCTTTGAGATTGTGACTAGAAAAGTTGATGAGGGTCGAGCTGTGGATGTGGTGTATATGGACTTCAGCAAGGCATTTGATAAGGTTCCCCATGGTAGGCTCATTCAGAAGGTCAGGAGGAATGGGATACAGGGGAACTTAGCTGTCTGGATACAGAATTGACTGTCTAACAGAAGGCAGCGAGTGGTAGTAGAAGGAAAATATTCTGCCTGGAAATCAGTGGTGAATGGTGTTCCACAGGGCTCTGTCCTTGGGCCTCTACTGTTTGTAATTTTTATTAATGACTTGGATGGGGGCATTGAAGGATGGGTCAGCAAGTTTGCAGATGACACGAAGGTTGGAGGTGTCGTTGACAGTATAGAGGGCTGTTGTAGGCTGCAGCAGGACATTGACAGGATGCAGAGAAGGGCTGAGAGGTGGAAGATGGAGTTCAACCTGGATAAATGCGAGGTGATGCATTTTGGAAGGTCGAATTTGAAAGCTGAGTACAGGATTAAGGATAGGATTCTTGGCAGTGTGGAGGAACAGAGGGATCTTGGTGTGCAGATACATAGATCCCTTAAAATGGCCACCCAAGTGGACAGGGTTGTTAAGAAAGCATATGGTGTTTTGGCTTTCATTAGCAGGGGAATTGAGTTTAAGAGTCGTGAGATCTTGTTGCAGCTCTATAAAACTTTGATTAGACCGCACTTGGAATACTGCGTCCTGTTCTGGTCGCCCTATTATAGGAAAGATGTGGATGCTTTGGAGAGGGTTCAGAGGAGGTTTACCAGGATGCTGCCTGGACTGGAGGTCTTATCTTATGAAGAGAGGTTGACTGAGCTCAGACTCTTTTCATTGGAGAAAAGGAGGAGGAGAGGGGACCTAATTGAGGTATACAAGATAATGAGAGGCATAGATAGAGTTGATAACCAGAGACTATTGCCCAGGGCAGAAATGGCTAACACGAGGGGTCATAGTTTTAAGCTGGTTGGAGGAAAGTATCGAGGGGATGTCAGAGGCGGGTTCTTTATACAGAGAGTTGTGAGAGCATGGAATGCGTTGCCAGCAGCAGTTGTGGATGCAAGGTCACTGGGAACATTTAAGAGACTGCTGGACATGCATATGGTCACAGAAATTTGAGGGTGCATACATGAGGATCAATGGTCGGCACAACATTGTGGGCTGAAGGGCCTGTTCTGTGCTGTACTGTTCTATGTTCTATGTTCTAAGGTGCAGGGGGACTACCTAAAATCAGAGCAAGCCCTTTCCTCATTGGCTTTCTTGCTCCAGATTGAAATAATTTGTCCTATCAAGGGACAGGCCAGACCAGCATGACGTGACCACGCTCGGGCACATTGCTATGGCTTTTTAAACGAGACCCAACATCAGAATGACTCAAAGGCATTGGTGAGGTCAGTAGGTGGACAGTACAAGTAAACTTGACTGCCCTCACTGATGCCCCCGTTAAACCTGGCCCAGTATCTGGCCACATATTACTGCAAGTGAGATCTTGCAGTGTACAAACGGGCAGCTCGGTTTGTTTCTATATCAGTGACTGCAATCTCAAGTCATTCCATTGATAGTAAAGCATTTGAATTACAGATGTCAAGAAAGATGCTATACAAATACAGGTTCCTTCTCCTCACTCACATACAAAGTAAAACATTGTTACTTCTGTTATTGCTCTGACTTGTAAATCACATCTTTCTGGGTTTGACTGATGTTTTGATAACCATAATGGAAGCACAATGAGTTGAGTGGATTATCTGAAGACACTGTTTCTTTTATAGGAAAGGTATTCGTTACTTACTCTGTGGACACAGCTAATGAAATTCGTATCTTTGTGAACTTCCTGCGTGTTAACGGTTTTGAAACAGCAGTAAGTAATGCTCCTAGGCCAATTACACACCAGTTATTCCTCTGACAAAGGTCCCAACTTGTCAGCCTTGCCCCATGCCTGAGGCATGGTGACCCACAGGTTAAACCATCACAAGCTGTTTCTCGCAAATGAGGGAGCAGCCCAATGGCTGGACAGGACTATAGTGACTTTACCTTTATCATACATAGTCTTCCTGAAGAACCAGTGTAGGAAGCAATATTGACGAGCAGCTCTGGTTGTTTTATTTGTCTAATTTTCACAGACGGAGAATTTTGAAGCTTTTGGAATCTAACCAAATGTCTTTACATTACAAATAAGGAAAGAAGATTAATGTCTGAGGAAGTAAGAGTTAAGTAACAGTATACATACAAAAATTCAGTGATAAGAAACAAGCGTTGTACCGGATGGATATTTTCACAGAGGGTAGAGGCTTGCAGTTGTTTTCCCCAAGGATGGACCAGCTTTAGACCCAGTATTCCTTGTCTTTTTTTTCAGTTAGGGCTTGGAGCCAGATATGAGGAGCTGCATTATTATGTTTCCAATGGTAGGGTACTTGGTCAAGTAGGAAATCATAATGAAGATAATTATAGACTTGTGGACAACATAGACAGGATGATGAAATGGGCAGGACTATGGCAGATCCAGTTCAGTATCAAGGAATGGGAGCACCTTCACCCAGAGAGACTATATCATATAAAAGTGAAGATTTGAAAAAAGAGTAGATGAGCAGGGGACCCTGGTGCCCATTTACACAAGTCCTTTTAACTGGGATGGCAAGCTGATGGAGTGGTTAAAAATGACATTGGTTACTTGTAGTTATAAGGAGAGAAATTGTACCCAAAAGGACAGTTGCTTCCCCTTGTCAGAAAGTCTGGCACCAAAGGGTAATATTGAAATGAGGAAAGTTTTATTTTCTGAAGAGAGTAGTGAGCCTGTGGAATTCTTTACCACAAAGGACTGTAGGAGCTGGGTTGTTAAATACATTTAAGGCTGAGATAGATGGATTTTTAGTCCATAACGAAATCAAATGTTCTGGGTAAAAGGCAGGAAATTGTTGTTGAGGATTATCAAATTAGCCATGATCTCATTGAATGGCAGAGTGTACTTGATGGGCTGAATGGCCTACTTCTGCTCCTGCCTCTTATGTTCTTATGGAATAAAAGCTAAGTGGTCATTCTAGAATTCCCTATAACATCTGGTTAGGCTCTGCTGCAGCGTCTGAGGACACTACACTTTTGGAAAAGATGTAAATGTGAACAAAGGACAGAAATGGTCCATCAGGAACAACAGACTTCAGTTATGCAGAAGTTCTGGTCATGTAAGGGATGTTCTCCTTAAAACAGAGGCATTTATAAAATGACTAATTCAAGATGGTGAGAAAGTTTTATTATGCGGGGTAAAGAAAATCTATACTGCCTAGTGAGTTGGTCGATATCCCAAGGTCATGGACTCAAAATCCATATGGAGGATTAGGAGATTTTATTTTTTTTGTTTGGGTGATGTTTAAGATCTAGAACAGACTACCAGAACAGGTTGTGGAAACTGTTTCTGTGGGCTGTTATAAAAGCAAATTGGACATATCTGTGAGCAGGGGGAAATTACAGAGTTTGGGACAAAAAAACTGAAGTATGGATCTAGCCAGCACAGGTAAATGGCCTCCTTCAGTGCTGTAACTTTCAGTGATTCTAAGTAACACAAAGAAGAACAAAAACAAACTTACATCTACGTGTATAATGTTGCCTGGAGATCTCCATGGGTTCAAAGTCATGCCCTGTCATTATATTTTACTACTTGCTAGTACACTGCGATCCTGCTGTGCCTCAAGGATAACTGATTCTGTTTGAATTCTCATCCTCCAATTCATAATTTGATGGCTCTTTGCAAACCCTTGATTAAAGATTCTCCAGGTAATGGGCAACCTACAAATGTCTTGTTTAAATCGTCCAACTGCATTCTTATTGTTCAACAGATTGACATTTTTCAAGACTCTGTTCGTGGTATAGACATCATCAAGTGGATGGAAGGCTACCTGACTAACGTAAGTACTTCAGCACAATGAAGCATTGTTGGAATACAGAACTTGGAAGGTGCCAGCTCTGGTTCAGTGGGAGAAACTTTGCCTCTCAGTTAAATGGTTGTGGCTCCAAGACCCGCTCCTGGAAGTGAATGGGTAATTGTGCAGTCACTCCAGTGCCAATGTGCTGGGAAGACACCTTTCGCATCCTGGTGCGGTACTCCAAATAGATGGGTGGACGGACAGGTGGTACTGTTCCCGATATCCTGACTAACTTTGGTCAACTGGAATAAAATCACTAAAACGTATTGTTTGATTATTATCGCATTACTATTCCTGGGAGTTTTGCTGGGTGCAAAATGGTTGCTGTGTTTGTACACTCAAACAGTAACCGACGTCACTTAGAAATATTTCATTGGTTGTGAAAGTCTTTATATAAATGCAACTTGACGTGAAAATTCAGAGTAGCACCATACACATTTTTGAAGATTTAATCAATGCAAAGTAATTTCTCTCAACCGAACAGGTGTTATCTACATTCCTTTTGAAAAGTTCTAAGTGGATAGCTTTTCTCTCAGACTGCTGCTGGTTTAAAGCAGTGCAGCGAATTAGTGATCCCAGATCCAATTGTCAGCCTTGCTGTACGGGTTTCCACTAGGTAGACTGCTTTGACTTCAATCATGTTGCGATAAAGAGGAAAATAAATCAACCGGGGTGGGTGGGAGGAGGCTGCAGGGGGTGCAGAGCGGTGGGAGGGCACCTGTTCACTGTCTACTGCTGAATGGCCACAGTGGCTGATTCAATTCTAGCCAACAGATTGAGATCAGCCAACAAAAAGCAGACCCAAATGGTCCCAAGTATTAGCCTCTCTGGATCTGAATTGGTCTTGGCTCCATTTGAACTATACAACATGCATTCGTATAACAAATTTGTATGGCACTGTGGGAGGCGATGGCCTAGTGGTATTATTGCTGGACTGTTAATCCAGTAACCCAGGTAACATTGAATCATGGAATCCCTACAGTGTGGAAACAGGCCCTTCAACCCAACAAGTCCACACCAACCCTCAGAACATCCGACCCAGACCCATCCCCTATAACTCAATTAACCTACACATCCCTGAATATTACGGGCAATTTAGCATGGAATCATATCTGCCTAACCTGCACATCTTTGGACTGTGGGAGGAAACCCACGCAGACACGGGGAGAATGTGCAAACTTCACACAGTTGACCCGAGGTGTTTTCAAACCTGGGTTCTTGAAACTGTGAGGCAGCAGTGGTAACCACTGAGCCACCATGACATTCTGGGGACCTGGGTTTGAATCCCGCCATGGCAGATGGTGGAATTTAAGTTCAATAAAAATCCAGAATTAAGAGCATTATGTTTCTTCTCAGGAGGGAAAAAAATCCATCTGGTGTTCTTTAGGGAATGCAACCACCATCTTTACCTGGCCTCGCCTATAAGGGAGTCTAGATACACAGGAATGTGATTGACTCTTAACTGCTCTCTGGGCAGTTAGGGTTGGGTAATAAATGCTGGTGTGCCAGTGATGTCCTCATCCCATGAATGAATTTTTACAAAACACCTTTCAAAACGGCAGAATAGAACAAACCAACTTTACAGCCAAAGAAATACCAGCCTTTTTTGTCCTTTGAGGTGAAGGTGTTCATCATCTGGGATGTTTGGTTGGGGTTTTGTTGAAAACAAAGGTGACAGCGAAGCCTGATGCCACCCTCAAAGGCTCTGCAGTGAACAGCATGGGATTCTGCAGGTGAGTGAGCTCAGGCCGAACAGCTCCCTGGGGATTTCCCATCTCTGCGTTTTCTCTCTGCTTCTGATGTGCATTTACTTTCACAGGAGGCACTAACTTGTGGTCGCTGTTGCAAAGCAAAGTCTTGCAGACACTAATAAAATAAATGACTGGGTAAGCTGTTGCCATTTTTGTGCCAAATTCGACAGCAAGAGCTTGTGATCATAGAACATAGAACATAGAACAGTACAGCACAGAACAGGCCCTTCAGCCCACAATGTTGTGCCGACCATTGATCCTCATGGATGCACCCTCAAATTTCTGTGACCATATGCATGTCCAGCAGTCTCTTAAATGACCCCAATGACCTTGCTTCCACAACTGCTGCTGGCAACGCATTCCATGCTCTCACAACTCTCTGCGTAAAGAACCTGCCTCTGACATCCCCTCTATACTTTCCACCAACCAGCTTAAAACTATGACCCCTCGTGCTAGCCATTTCTGCCCTGGGCAATAGTCTCTGGCTATCGACTCTATCTATGCCTCTCATTATCTTGTATACCTCAATTAGGTCCCCTCTCCTCCTCCTTTTCTCCAATGAAAAGAGACCGAGCTCAGTCAACCTCTCTTCATAAGATAAGCCCTCCAGTCCAGGCAGCATCCTGGTAAACCTCCTCTGAACCCTCTCCAAAGCATCCACATCTTTCCTATAATAGGGCGCCCAGAACTGGACGCAGTATTCCAAGTGCGGTCTAACCAAAGTTTTATAGAGCTGCAACAAGATCTCACGACTCTTAAACTCAATCCCCCTGTTAATGAAAGCCAAAACACCATATGCTTTCTTAACAACCCTGTCCACTTGGGTGGCCATTTTAAGGGATCTATGTATCTGCACACCAAGATCCCTCTGTTCCTCCACGCTGCCAAGAATCCTATCCTTAATCCTGTACTCAGCTTTCAAATTCGACCTTCCAAAATGCATCACCTCGCATTTATCCAGGTTGAACTCCATCTGCCACCTCTCAGCCCATCTCTGCATCCTGTCAATGTCCCGCTGCAGCCTACAACAGCCCTCTACACTGTCAACGACACCTCCGACCTTTGTGTCGTCTGCAAACTTGCTGACCCATCCTTCAATTCCCTCGTCCAAGTCATTAATAAAAATTACAAACAGTAGAGGCCCAAGGACAGAGCCCTGTGGAACCCCACTCACCACTGACTTCCAGGCAGAATATTTTCCTTCTACTACCACTCGCTGTCTTCTGTTGGCCAGCCAATTCTGTATCCAAGCAGCTAAGTTCCCCTGTATCCCATTCCTCCTGACCTTCTGAATGAGCCTTCCATGGGGAACCTTATCAAATGCCTTACTGAAGTCCATATACACCACATCCACAGCTTGACCCTCATCAACCTTACTAGTCACATCCTCAAAAAACTCGATAAGGTTTGTAAGGCATGACCTACCCCTCACAAAGCCGTGTTGACTGTATTTGATCAAGCCATGCTCTTCCAGATGGTCATAAATCTTATCCCTCAGAATCCTTTCTAACACCTTGCAGACGACAGACGTGAGACTTACCGGTCTATAATTGCCGGGGATTTCCCTATTTCCTTTCTTGAAGAGAGGAATTACATTTGCCTCTCTCCAGTCCTCAGGTACGACTCCAGTGGAGAGCGAGGATGCAAAGATCTTCGCAAGTGGCGAAGCAATTGCATTTCTCGCTTCCCAAAGCAGCCGAGGACAAATCTGATCCGGGCCTGGCGACTTGTCAATCTTAATGTTTGACAAAATTTTCAGTACATCAGCTTCCTCTATCTCTATCCATTCCATCATGTCCCATCTGTTTCCCATCCGGAAGCCAGTTGGATCAGCAGGCTAGCCCGCTGCAAGGCAAGCAAACTGGTGACCGGAGAACAGTGCCCCCACGAAGGGGGAAGATTGACCATTCAGTTTTAAGGAGGTCAGCATGGTAGAGAAAGAGGCCACAGTCTGAAGAGAGTTTGAAGGTTTCTTTGGAAAACCAGTTACTGAAGAATCCAGCAGTTCCTGCTACTGTGTTGCTGTTGGCTTTCCCCACCCCTGGTGAGACACAGACAGCAGCTGTCCAATTTAAATTGGGCTCTCTAATTGTGCTGTAAGAGTTATATTTGGAAATGACCTCCTCTCCAAGGAGTCACTAAGGCCTCAAAACCCAATCTGATGGATTCAGGGAGCCTGTTTCCCACATGTAACCCTTATCTTCCCAACCATCAGTGATGAGAGATTCATAATGAATCTGTTGTATCATATACACCTTGCTGAGAGAACAGACAAAAAGCAGCACCACCCCATATACTGCATTGAAGTGTCAGCCTAGATTACCTGCACCAGTCTCAAGAATGGGCTGGGGCTCCATAGTCTTATAACTGCCAGACAATGGTTCTTCTACCAAGAGATCGTAAGAACTGCTGATGCTGGAGTCAGAGATAACACAGTGTGGAGCTGGAGGAGCACAGCAGGCCAGGTAGCATCTGAAAAAGGGTCCTGACCCAAAACGTCAACTCGCCTGCTCCTCTGATGCGGCCTGGCCTGCTGCGTTCCTCTAGCTCCACACTGTTATCTCTAGTTCTTTCACCAAGACAAGCCTGACACCTACAATTTGTTGATCATTTATTGAAAGTATGTTATGTATTATCAAAAATGATTCACAATAAAAGGACAGCAATGACTATCATCAGTTTGAATTGTTCCTTCTGAAACTATCCACGATATTGTAGCTGCAGTCTCACTCTTGACAATCCCTCATTGTTTTATTGTTCAACATGAAGGAATGGAAATTGTTGTGAGAGCAAGATAAAATATCTCCAAATTGTGACTGCTTGTGAAACATATTTCTTGGAATAAATGCATTCTTGGCAATAGAACTACAGCACTGTCTTAGCCAAATGTTGGAAGAATCATTGTTCTGCTCTTTTTGCTTACAGAGGGAAGTGATGATTGTAATCGCAATTAGCCCAAAGTACAAGCGAGACATTGAGGGAACTAATTCAGAGCAACTGAAAGATGAGCACAGTCTGCACACAAAGTACATCCACAGAATGGTGAGGAAATGGAACTCCAGTCTTTGATGTACAACTTGTTGTTTTAGTAATTGTCAAAAGTAATCCCAATAATAATGGCATAATTTAGATCAAAGACCCAAAGAAAGCAGAGACTTTAGGGTAAAATCTCTAGTAAGGACATGCTGGCTCCCTATGCTGTGAGCTACTCTCATACTAAAGGTTCTGCCGCACCACCCTCTGTCGTGCAGGAACCTACTTGGGCTCGTGTAGCAGAGGGGAACCACTTGCTGATCCAAGAGTACAAGAGTGTCTTGGCATTAACAAGAAATAGTTTATTGTATGTCAGCAACCTTTTAACAAAAGACATTGTTACAGAGACTTTGAGAAGGATTAGACATTTGACTTTAATTCACTTGAGATCCTAAGCAGTTCTACCACCAAGTCCACATGACATCATCACAGTGCGACATGCTTGTGGCACTCCTAAGTATAACCTCTTGATCCCATATACAACATGTTCAAAGCACTTATGCAACACATACAGAATGCTGATGATTACAGTCTGACCTGAGATTGAAACTAAAGCCCTCCCACCTTGGGTAGAGGGAGCAAATTGCTCATAAGACAAATAATGGAAAGTTAATGATTTTGAAATGTAAATCGCTAACATTCCCAATCTGCTTTTCAAAGTACTTCCTTTTCCTGAAGGCTGTGACTGCTGTCACATTATGATTCCCTGCATATTCTTCCTCTAATGACTCTTCTGTTACTGCTCTATCTAGTGACTCTTGTTAATACATCATTCCAAATGTACTATTCCACTGGTGATTCACAGGGATTGTCCCTAGATGTGATTCCTGTCAGGATAGTGTTCCACAGGGATTGTCCCTGGATGTGATTCCTGTCAGGATAGTGTTCCGCAGAAACTGCCCCTCTGGTGACACGGATATAGAATGGTTTCATGGATGCTGTTCTTTTCAATTTTTGATACCTGCCTGCTCAGAAAATGTCACTGGGCTGTTGGACAATGTGAACAGCCAAAGCTAGATTCTACACGTGGGCATTTTCTCACAGGAATTAATGGTTTCATCTCAAAAGCAGAAATGTTGGCTAATTAATTTTATCCTTCTTAACCTGGAATAAGGAAGCCAATGGTGCTGCATGCAGTAATGTCAGCTAATTCAGCATGTAGCAGAAATCAACGCTGCCACCTCTTGCGTTGCATGATTTGATATCAGTCTACAAGGTAGGGGTGGCATGCTGGCTTAGTAGTTAGCACTGCTGCCTTCCAGTTCCAAGGACATGGGTTCAGTTCCACCCTCAGCCGACTGTGTGTGTGGAGTTTGCGCATTCTCCGTGTGTCTGTGTGGGTTTCCTCTAGGTGCTCAGGTTTCCTCCCACAGCCCAAAGATGTGCAGGCTAGATGGATTCGCAATGGTAAATGCAGGGTCACAGGAACAGGGTAAAGAGTGTGGGTCTGGGTAGGATGCTCTTCAGAGGGTTGGTGTGAAATTGATGGACCAAACGGCCTGCTTCCACACTGTAGGGAATTCTATAATTCTAAGACTGATTTGCTCACTCACTAGAGTAATTCCACATGCCTTTAACCCCAGCAGAGTCTATACATCAAGCTGAATGCATGGCACTATTGTTTAATGTGCCCAGAGAAATGATCAAAGAGGCCACAAGACCAGTCTTAGAATCGTGCCTTTGTCTGGTTTTCCCTCATTCCTCAAACTGTACATTGTGTTACAATGCATATAACTTCTAAGAATTGGCATTCACCTTAACCTTAAAGTAATTATAGTTTACCATTGTTGCAAAAGAGGAAAATCTTCATCATCAGAGAGCATTGCGATTGCTTCATCTTGAATGTAATTAGCTGCCCGCGGGCATCATCAGACTCAGTGCCACGAACAAAACGCAATTGAGGAATTTCTTGGTTAAAACTGTATGTAATTTTCCTGTTCTGTATATTTGTTCTCATCCCGAACATTCCTTTTGTGTCACTCTCTGACATACAGCACATTCCACCCCCGAGCTAAACTGTCACTTTGATATGGGGATTTTTGGGTGTGGTGGAAGAAATGCTTCACTACAGTGTCAAGGATACCATCTAACACATTGTTGAAGAAAAGGCAACATTGCTTGCTCATTTGTAAGAGACTGCTGACTTTAAAGCTAGAATGGACATTCTGGTTAATGTCCACAATTTGAATTAGGTATTCCAGTAGCTTCCAGCCTCTCCATGAAGATTGGAGGAGACACTAGACCAAAAGCCTCATATAAATCAATTCATTTATTTTCCAAGAGCCTTTTCATGCCCTGCAATCTTGAATTGTCCACAGCTAGTGGTTAGTTTTTTGATCATTCTGTCTCCTGCAGAGGACACAGTAGAAAAGCTTCAAATAGTGTGTGTGAAAACCCAGTATAGATCACTGTTCTCCATAAGGTTTCTTCCTCATCTTTTAGGTTCAATAAAGCCTTCCACCTTGTGGCTAGAAATGATAAGCATGTTCGGGATCATTGAAGGTATCTGTGTCTCAAATTGAACCCTGTTGATCAGCCTCATTGAGCAGATCCCAAATCCTTTACTTGTCCTGGCACCGTACTCTAAGATCACAATGACCCCCCTTTGTTTGCTTAGAGGCTTGGCATGAATGTCTCCTGACCTACAACCCATCCAGTTAAAGACTGATCAGTGGGCAGCCCGGTGGCTCAGTGGTTAGCACTGCTGCCTCGCAATGCCATGGACCCAGGTTTGATTCCAGCCTTGGGCGACTGTCTGTGTGGAGTTTGTACACTTTCCCCGTATCTACGTGGCTTTCCTCCAGGTGCTCTGGTTTCCTCCCACAATCCAAAGACATACAGGCTAGTGGATTGGCCATGCTAAATTGCCGGTGGTGTCTAGGGATATGCAGGCCAGGTGGTTTATCCTTAGAAAATGCAGAAATACAGAAATAGGGTAGGGGGCTGGATTAGGTTGGGATGCACTTTAGATATTCAATATACAGTCACTGGACCAGATATAATGGGAACTGCAGATGCTGCAGAATCCGAGATAGCAAAGTGTGGAGCTGGATGAACACAGCAGGTCAATCAGCATCTCAGGAGCACAAAAGCTGATGTTTCGGGCCTAGACCATTCATCAGAAAAGGGGGATGGGGAGAGGGTTCTGAAATAAATAGGGAGAGAGAGGGAGGTGGATTGAAGATGGTTAGTGGAGAAGATAGGTGGAAAGGAGACAGACAAGTTAAAGGGGCGGGGATGGAGCCGGTAGAGGCGAGTGTAGGTGGGGAGGTAGGGAGGGGATAGGTCAGTTTGGGGAGGATGGACAGGTCAAGGGGGCGGGATGACATTAGAAGAGAGGAAATGGAGGTGCGGCTTGAGGTGAGAGGAGGGGATAGGTGAGAGGAAGAACAGCTTAGGGAGGCGGGGACGAACTGAGCTGGTTTTGGGATACAGTGGGGGGAGGGGAGATTTTGAAGCTGGTGAAATCCACATTGATGCCATTGGGCTGCAAGGATCCCAAGCGGAATGTGAGTTGCTGTTCCTGCAACCTTTGGGTGGCATTGATGTGGCACTGCAGGAAGCCCAGGATGGACATGTCGTCGAAGGAATGGGAGGGGGAGAGGAAATGGTTCACGACTGGAAGGTGCAGTTGTTTATTGTGAACCGAGCGGAGGTGTTCTGCAAAGTGGTCCCGAGTCTCCGCTTGGTTTCCCCGATGTAGAGGAAGCCACAACGGGTACAGCAGATGCAGTATACCGCATTGGCAGAAGTGCAAGTGAACATTTGCTTTATGTGGAAAGTCGTCTTGGGGCCTGGGATGGGGGGTGAGGGAGGAGGTGTGGGGGCATGTGTAGCACTTCTGCGGTTGCAGGGGAAGGTGCCGGGTGCGGTGGGGCTGGAGAGGATGTGGAGCAGACAAGGGAGTCACGGACAGAGTGGTCTCTCCGGAAGGCAGACAAGGGTGGGGATGGAAGAATGTCTTTGGTGGTGGGGTCAGATTGCAAGTGGCAGAAGGGCCGGAGGATGACCAGACAAGGGTGGGGATGGAAAAAATGTCTTGGGTGGTGGGGTCGGATTGTAGATGGCGGAAGTATCAGAGAATGATCCGTTGGATCCGGAGGTTGGTGGGGTGGTATGTGAGGACGAGGGGGGTTCTCTTTTGGTGGTTATTGCAGGGACGGGGTGTGAGGTCTGAGTTGCGGGAAATGTGGGAAACACGTTTGAGGGCGTTCTTGACCACTGCGGGGGGCAAGTTGCGGTCTTTGAAGAATGAGGACATCTGAGATGTATGGGAGTAGAATGCCCGACCAAACTGATCTCCACCTATCTGGAGATAATGGGAACTGCAGATACTGGAGAATCCCAGATAACAAAGTGTGGAGCTGGATGAACACAGTAGGCCAGGAGCACAAAAGCTGATGTTTCGGGCCTAGACCCTTCATCAGAAACGTCAGCTTTTGTGCTCCTAAGATGCTGCTTGGGCAGCTGTGTTCATCCAGCTTCACACTTTGTTATCTCGGCAACTCCAGCATCTGCAGTTCCCATTATCTCTGATCACAATTTTAACCTCACTGCGAAGCCTCTTCCAGGATGCCTAACCTGAAGAAGTTACCCTCCTCCATCCGGAGCCCTTTTCTGATGAAGGGTCTTGGCTCGAAACATCAGGTTTTGTGCTCCTAAGATGCTGCTTGGCCAGCTGTGTTCATCCAGCTTCACACTTTGTTATCCACTTATCTGGACTCCATTTTCTCCCCCTTGGCCCAGGAATTCCCCACCTACGTCTGTGACACCACCCACACCCTCCACCTTCTCCAGATTCCAATTCCCCGGTCACCAACACCTCATTTTCACCATGGACATCCAGTCCCTATACACCTGCATTCCCCATGCAGATGGCCTCAAGGCCCTCTGCTTCTTCCTGTCCCGCAGGCCCGACCAGTCCACCTCCACCGACACCCTTATCTGCCGAGCGAAACTCGTCCTCACCCTCAATAGCTTCTCTTTCGATTCCTCCCACTTCCTACAGACTAAGGGGGTGGCCATAGGTGCCCGCGTGGATAGGTGACTGGAAGAACAGGTTAGGGAGGCGGGGACGAGCTGGGCTGGTTTTGGGAAGAAGTAGGGGGCGGGGAGATTTTGAAGCTTGTGAAATCCACATTGATACCATTGGGCTGCAGGGTTTCCAAGTGGAATATGAGTTGCAACCTTTGGGTGGGATCATTGTGGCACTGCAGGAGGCCCATGATGGACATGTCCTCTAAGGAATGGGAGGGTTGTTGAAATGGTTCGCGACTGGGAGGTGCAGTTGTTTATTGCGAACCGAGCGTAGGTGTTCTGCAATGTGGTCCCCAAGCCTCCACTTGGTTTCCCCAATGTAGAGGAAGCCACACCGGGTGCAATGGATACAATATACCACATTGGCAGATGTGCAGGTGAACCTCTGCTTAATATGGAAAGTCATCTTGGGGCCTGGGATGGGGGTGAGGGAGGTGGTGTGGGGGCAAGTGTAGCACTTCCTGCAGTTGCAGGGGAAGGTGCCGGATGTGGTGGGGTTGGAGAAGAGTGTGGAGCGGACAAGGGAGTCACGGAAAGAGTGGTCTGTCCGGAAGGCAGACAAGGGTGGGGATGGAAGAATGTCTTTGGTGGTGGGGTCAGATTGCAAGTGGCAGAAGGGCCGGAGGATGACCAGATAGCCTGTTTATACACTGTAGGAATTCTATGAATGAACTTCCTGCCACCATTATCGGTGCAAATGGCTTTGTTCATCTTTACAACCAAGGTCCTTTTCATCTGATGAAGGGTCTGGGCCCGAAACGTCAGCTTTTGTGCTCCTGAGGTGCTGCTTGGCCTGCTGTTCATCCAGCTTCACACTTTGTTATCTCGGATTCTCCAGCATCTGCAGTTCCCATTATCTTCTTTTTATCTAACTTGCTGGGTTAGACATTGACTCAGAATAGAATTTTCTCCAAATCACAACATGCACTTATGAGTTTTAATCTCAATGGACACCCTCTTTAACCTATAAAGGAACAATTGACAATCATTCCACTCGTGCACACTTGGAGATAAATGCAAGCACACTTCGTCTTCTACACCATGCTCCTTGTCCTGTACATTGTGATGTACTCGGCTCGTGGTGGTTATATTTAAAGGCCCCCTGCATTTACCGAATATGCCAACTTCCAGCATGCTGGTTATTTGATGCAGAATTTGTGTTTAGTTGACTTAGGCTGTAAAACAAGAGCACCACTCGTCAATGCATCTACCTGGTCAGCAGCCAAACAAATCTTCACTGTCAGTCCTATCCTTTTCTTCTGGTTGAACCTCTTTGCCTGATCACTTGTAGCACAGTAAATAGTGTGTTGTGACAGTTGTTATTCTTTGTCCTAAATGCTACATTATACGCAATTCTACAATATCTCGTCTGAAAGGAGATAAACAGCTGGAGATATAACTTTCAACGTGCCCATGATCCTCAAGGTAATTTTACCATTTGTTTCCATTGGGTCTGTGGCAACTGTCATTCTTTTATTTGAGGAAAAAAGTGACCAGACATAACGCCAATTGTGACAGTCATTGTCCAAGGTGCTTTACTAGACTTAGGAACAGAATTGTGTAACTAGAACAACTATATTGTTACAGGGGCTTTATAAATTTGGCTGACTGTGGCGCAGGCTAGATATAGATAGAACCATTAGTGCAGTGAACAGATATGGTTATCAAGGAAAGACACGGTGGCTCAGTGGTTAGCACTACAGCCTCGCAGTGCCAGGGACCTGTGTTCGATCCCAGACTCCGGCGACTGTCTGTGTGGAGTTTGCACGTTCTCCCTGTGTCTGTGTGGATTTCCTTCAGGGGCTCCGGTTTCCTCCCACAGTCCAAAGATGTGCAGGCTAGATGGGTCAGCCATGCTAAATTGCCCATAGTATTAAGGGGTGTGTGGGTTATAGGGGGATGGTCTGGGTGGGATGCTTCAAAGGATGGTTTGGACTTGTTGAGCCGAAGGGCCTGTTTCCACACTGTAGGGAATCTAATCTAATCTGCTATACCAGTGGCAATGGGTGAACTTCCCACTGGTTGATGTTGTACTGGGAATGTAGGAAGACAGGTGTTTTTTTTAAAATATTCATTGCTTTTGAAATAAAGGCCAACGTTCCATTTGCCTTCCCTACTACCTGCAGAACTTGTCTGCTCATTTTTTTGTGATTCCTGAATTGTGACTGCTGAATCCCTTTTGTTCTATAGCTGTGTGCACTCTTTCTCCATTCAAGCAACACTCACCTCCTCTACTCTTCCTGCCAAAGTGCATTACCTCACATCATCACACATTATGTTCCATCTGCCAAGATTTTGACTGTCTGTGTCCCTCTGCAGACTCCTTGTGTAACCCTCACCACTTGTTTTCCCATCTACTTCTTCGTCGTCTGCAAACTTTGTGACAGTATATTCATTTTCCTCATCCTAAGTCTCTAATATATATTGTAAATAATGATGGCCCCAGCACTGATCCATGTGGCACACCATTAGTTTTGTTGGTCAGTGCATTGAATATAGGAGTTGGGAGGTCATGTTGCAGCTGTACAGGACAGTGTGGTACTTTATCAAATGCCTTCTGAAAATCCAAATATGTTACATCCCCTGCTTTGCTGTTATTTATCCTGCTTGGATTAAGACATACACCGTTGTGACAACCATTCCTGAGACCCAAGATCTTTGCATTCTCCCAATCCAAGCTTCTTGCACATCCCTGATTTTAATCACGCTACCACTGTCTTCACCTGCCTGGGCCCCATATTCTGAATTCTCTCACTAGCTCTCTCCATCTCTGTATTTGACTGTCTTCCTCCAAGGCATTGCTTCAAATCTATCTCAGCCTGACCTGATACTATGTAGTTCAATGCCAAATTTTAGTAAATAAGTATCTCTTTGACATTTTACAAGAAGCTAGACAAATATGAGCTGTTGGTGGTGCCAAACTATATTACATATGACTCTCAAATTCCTGTCATGCCTTTGACATGCCCATAATATGGGCCAGTGATGATGAACAGAGTAATAGATACCATTATGGTGTTGCTTAGCTAAAATTCCACAAAGTATCATGAGGTGAGGCTGCAGAGCATAGCCGAGGGATTTACCAAGCACTAATGAATGGTTGCCTCATGGCCAGCCTTAAAATACAGGATTGTGACAGTGTCACAAAGGTGACAGCATTGGCTTACAAGGTGCAGTGAATTGCAAACAAGCTGCACGTTAAGAATAGCACTTTTTCTCATTGGAATACACCGTGTCACTGAGGTGATGCATGTGTGACAGTTTCTGATCGCTTGGATTTGGAGCAATCCCGCGACTTAGTAAAACTTGGGTAGTGGTACGAGTGTCAATAAGGAAAACAACACAACTACTCTTGAAGATGACAAAGTAAAACGTGGCTAGCTCAATGCCAGTCTGCACTGCTCCTACAGGGTTCGAAGTGGCAGACTTCCATATTTCCATAACATTGCTAACAAGGATGGCATTGAAATGAACAGTTATTAACAATGGCAGCTTTATAGAAGTTGGACTTTAGGCACACCATAACTTTGACAGCATTCTTTATGAATGAAAACCTCCAGAAGCGATGCTTTCCAATCAAATCCAGTTCAATGTGGTGCAGGGCTGAGCAAATTTTTTTTTCCTTTCTTTCATTTCCTGCATTTGCCAGATCTGGGGAGATACTGTGTCTCAGTGTCAACTGAGGACAACCTTGTAACCTGCTGTACCTGCCCATGACGCCCTGTATTGAAATATTTGATGTGGTTTTCAAGGCAGAGGAGGTGATAATGTTTGTTTTTCTTTCAGATGCAGATTGAGTTCATACAACAATCAAGCATGAACTTTAGGTTTATACCAATACTCTTTGCAAATGCTACCAAGGCAAGTAAAGCTTGATATTCCCTTTGCTCTATAGGTTCTGCTCATAAGGAATGTTTTTTGGTTAAATTAACATTCTCCACTTACACCTTTAGATGAAAACATTAAATTGAACATTGCTTGAAGCATTTAGTGAACATCACTGAGATTTCTGGAAATGTATAAATGAAATCTAAAACAAGGTAGCCACTAAAAGTAAGGATAAGCCCAGTACCAACAGACCATACAGGTTAATTTCGGTGATACACAAATTTCTACATCTGATAATCCAGGGGAAAATTAAGTCATTTATACAGTCGTGAATAAATTGAGGAAAGCTAGCTGAGCTCTGTCAGAGGGGAAAAAAAAATTACATGTTTATGATGGATGGATGGTGCAGTGGAAATTGCTAAATTGCCCTTCCAAAGAGCTGGATGCCACCATGTTCCGATTATATTTTTGATTTTCTCACGTGACTAGAAATGTAGGAATGTGGCTCAACTGTTGTGTTGCAAGATCACAAGATTTATTTTGGTTACATTTGATGCCAACTTGATTATCTTCCTAGGAAAGGAGCTAGCTGTTTGATCATTGACTGACCGGAGCTGTGACATTTTCTAGCTGCTCTTTACTCTCTGCCTGGGAATACTTCCTGTGCCCTTCACACCCTTGTAACTGCCCTCTTGAATTACTCAACATGGTTGAGAACATTGCTTTGGATTTATTTTTTGTTCAGGTTAAATTGGCTCAATGGTTAGCACTGTTTGGCTTTATGGCCAGGATCCCAGGATTGAATATTTGACACATAATCTAGGTTGGTGTTGCAGCATGCTATATGAAGAGGTTCTGCACGATCAAATTTGTCACCTAACGGATATAAAGTGAAATCCCTGTACACCAGTGAATGAGAAAAGACCATTTCTCAATTCTTCCAAAGTGCACAACATCACATTTGCTCACATTATATTCAAACTGCCTGATTTTTGCCCACTCTCTTAACCTGAACGTATCCCTCCATAGACTCTTTGTGTCATTCTCACTAGTAAACTTCCCATCAATTTTTGTGCCACCCACAAACTTGGCATTTCAAATCATGAATATATATATTGTAAGTAAGTGTGCCCCAGCACTGATCCGCGTAGCATTCCACTCGGGAGGAGGCAAGACTCTCAGCCACTTTGACCTCTCAGCCATTTAGAGTCCAGCAGCTCCCAGTGTCCCACTCTGCCAGCAGGCCATTGGCTTCAGGCAGAGCTGGCCCGAATCCATGGCCCATGACCAGTGCTGGATCCCAGGTCAGCAAGTGAGTGCAAGATCGGGATTAGCTGGCTGGAGACAGAGGGAACTGGAATCAGCAGCAAGGGAAGGAGGGCAACTTTAAGTGGGCCATTCCCCTTTCCTGATTCAACATGGCAAAGTAGCGGGCAATGAGAGAGATTCAGTCACCCCAGCACTGCCAGTGCTTAAAGACAGCCATACATCTGTGACCCTCAGATGGTGCCTGGTTTGCTCACTACTGGATTAATACCAGCGGCTGCAAGGGCCTCTGTTCGCGACATGTTGGGAAAGGTCAAGAGGCCAGGAAGATCCTTCCTGGACCGCACTTCAGTGTGATTTGGACAAGCTGAGGGACAGGGCAAATGCATGGCAGCTCAACTAAAATGTGAAGAGAGGCAAAGTTATCCACTTTGGTAGCAGAAATAGGAAGGCCAATTATTATCTGAAAGGCAGAAAATGGGGAGATGCAATGAGAGCTGGGCGTCCTTGTATATCAGCCGTTGAAAATAAGCCTGCAGGTGCAGCAGGTGGTGAAGAAGGCAAATGGAATGTTGACCTCCATAACAAGAGGATACAGGTGCAGTTATAGTACAGGGCTTTGGTGAGGCCGTACCTGGGGTGCTGTGCACAGTTCTGGCCAAGGAGGAAGTGCAACAAAGGTTTACCAGACAGATTTCCATGACATATGAAGAGAAGCCAGATCAGTTAGGACAATATTCACTGGGCTGAAGTAGAATGAGGGGAGACCTCACAGAAACCTACAAAAATTCAGACAGGACCAGACAGGATAAACACAGGAAGGATGCTCCTTATATGTAGGGAGTCCAGAACCCTGGGTCACAGTCTGATGGTATGGGGTAGCCTATTTAGGACTGAGAAAATGAGAAATTTCTTTACTCAGAAAGTAGTGAGCTGGTGGAAATCTAAGCCACAGAAACCGTTGAGGGAAAAACATTGAATGTTTTCAAGAAGGAGCTGGATATAGTTCTCAAGGCTAAAGGCATCGAAGGGTATGGGGAGAAGATGAGAACAGGCCACTGGGTTGAATGACCAGCCATGACCAGGCTTGAAGGACCAAATGGCCTACTCCTGCTCTTATTCTCAGAGCTTTTGCAATAATTTAGAAAGGCAGTACATTCCACCTGCTGCTTTCATGCATGAATAAATTCGCTCCCTGCCACTAAAATTGCCTAAAATAACGTCTGCTCCATGTGTCATTGAGCGATCGGAGGGGTGCCGTTTGTCCTAGCATATTTTCCTTCCTTCCCTAATATGAAACAGCACCCCAGTACTAGTTTGTGAGGTCTTGTTGTGTGCAAATGGATGCCATCTTTATGTAGAACTGGTCAATGCTGGTGTTTCTGCCCCTTGCAGATGTCCTCCTTCTAACACTGTCAACATATCCTTCTATCCTTTTCTCCATCATCTGCTTAGTTAGCTTCACCTTAAACATGCCTGTTGAACTGTCACACAGTCAGAAGTCTCTGCATCAGTCTATTTGGTGGAGAATATTAATAGAATTTCAAAAGTACGAAATAATTAAGGGGTGCAAAGGTGGGGAAGAAAATAAACACAATGGCTATCACTGGAGGAGATACTAGGGCAATTGCAGGTACTAAAGGCCAATATGTCCCCTGGACCTGATGGGATGCAACCTAGGATATTACAGGTAGTAGTTAAAGAGATAGTGGATGCAGTGGTGGTAATCTTCCAAAAAATCCTCACATTCTCACTGGATTGGAAAACTGCTAATGTAAGACCCATATTCAAAAGGAGAGCGACAGAAAATATCCTCTCATCTAGATCAGTCAATGGGAAGTGCCAGAGTCTACGGTAAAGGATGTATCAACAGATCATTCAAAACTCTGCAAGAACATCAACCAGAGTGAGCACAATCTCATGAAGGGAAAATCACACCTGACAAATTCCTGACAGGTTTTTGAGGAGGTAACAACAAGGATATATAGAGAGGAAACCAGTTTTTGTCATATATTTGGATGATGTGTTCAGAGTATACAAACTCAAGGGAAATAAGTAGAACTTATTGATGATAACAAGTATAGAGCTGAATGAACACAGCAGAGAATGGTCTAGGCCCAAAACGTCAGCCTTCCTGCTCCTCTGATGCTGCTTGGCCTGCTGTGTTCATCCAGCTCTACACCTTGTTATCTCAGATTCTCCAGAATCTGCAGTTCCTGCTATCTCTGAAAGGACTTGTCGATGAATGTGTTTTTGGATGTTGTGAATGCCCTCAGAGCTCCAAAATGACATGCAGAGTGTAGGCCCTGGAACAGGAAGTTTCATGATGGTCACCTCAACTCTTCCCAACCTACTGCTGATTGATGCTTGTAAGTAGGCAATTTGTACTCACGTTACAAAAAAAAATCTGCATGAATATCATATCTTTCACTATCACTGAATATCTAAAAATAATGGATAGCCAATACACACTGAACTATGTTCCCCGTTGTAAGATAGGAATTGTAGCTGACATTGCACATGATAAGTTCTCCCAATAAACAACATCGCAGCAATCAGATTTTGTTGTGTTGACTGACTATGACCGAGACACCAGGATATATCCCTTGCTCTTCTTTGGAATACTGCCATAGAATCCTCTACATTCACACAAAATAGACAGGGCTTTGGTTTAACAGCTCATCTGAATGACCTCAAGTCCAATAGTACAGCACTCCCTCAGCACTGCATTGGATTTCTAGGCTAGGCTGTTAGCACTGGAGTCCTGTAATAGAGCCCACAAGTTCTGACTCAGAGTTGAGGGAACTACCAGCTGAATCATGGCAGATGGATGCAAATACCACCTTCTGTTGCAGGTGCTATTTTACTGAAAAGCAGTAAGCTAAAGTATACAGTCCAAGCAGATCATGCCCTCAGTCACTGGGGACAAGTCACTTGATGACAAAGATGGCAACTTGGAGCTCTGTGTTCCAGCAAAAGCCCTCCATTAAACTCACACAATGTTGAGCAGCAGGAACACCCCACCCCACCCCAGTCCACTAACATTGTTTGAATGAATCATCAACTATTTACAGGTAATTTGCTGATTGATTCCTTTGACCTGCTACTATAATTTTACAGTGTTTAGTGCTTTCTATACATGTTTAATGTTGCAAAGATTTAAAGTGAGTGACAGGAGATGAAAATCTTGATCCTGACTCCCAGACCCCAGTGCTAATCAGTTCAGTAGGCACTCCTATTGAAATGTAGAATGGCCAGAGAATGAGTAGAGGAAGAAGCATCGCTGAGGGAGATTAGGGGGACAGAGGAGAAGAAAGATTGTCAATAAGTATCCTTTTTCTACCCAGGGCAGCAGTCATTTCCATGTATTATCACTGGACTAGTAATCCAGAACCCTAGGTTTATGCTATGGGGATAACAAAGTGTGGAGCTGGATGAACACAACAGGCCAAGCAGCATCTTAGGAGCACAAAAACTGACGTTTCGGGCCTAGACCCTTCGTCAGAAAAGGGGAATGGAGACACAGTTCTGAAATAAATAGGGAGAGAGGGGAGGCGGACCGAAGATGGATAGTGGAGAAGATAGGTGGAGAGGAGAGTACGGTTGGGAAGGTAGGGAGCGGATAGGTCAGTCGGGGAGGACGGACAGGTCAAGCGAGCGGGATGAGGTTAGTAGGTAGGAAATGGAGGTGCGGCTCGAGGTGGGAGGAGGGAATAGGTGAGAGGAAGAACAGGATAGGGAGGCAGGGATGAACTGGGCTGGTTTTGGGATGCAATGGGGGAGGGGAGATTTTGAAGCTGGTGAAATCCACATTGATACCATTGGGCTGCAGGGTTCCCAAGTGGAATATGAGTTGCTGTTCCTGCAACCTACGGGTGGCATCATTATGGCACTGCAGGAGGCCCAGGATGGACATGCTGTCTAAGGAAGGGGAGGGGAATTTGAAATGGTTCGCGCCTGGGAGGTGTAGTTGTTTATTGCGAACCGAGCGTAGGTGTTCTGCAAAGCGGTCCCCAAGCCTCTGCTTGGTTTCCCCAATGTAGGGGAAGCCACAACGGGTACAGTGGATACAGTATACCACATGGTCCCGCCTCCCTAACCTGTTCTTCCTCGCACCTATCCCCTCCTCCCACATCAAGCCGCACCTCCATTTCCTACCTACTAACCTCATCCCGCCCCCTTGACCTGTCGGTCCTCCCCGGACTGACCTATCCCCTCCCTCCCTCCCCACCCATACTCTCCTCTCCACCTATCTTCTCCTCTATCCATCTTCGGTCCGCCTCCCCCTCTCTCCCTATTTATTTCAACATCCTCTCCCCATCCCCCTCTCTGATGAAGGGTCTCGGCCCGAAAGGTCAGCTTTTGTGCTCCTAAGATGCTGCTTGGCCTGCTGTGTTCATCCAGCTACACACTTTCTTATCTCGGATTCTCCAGTGTCTGCAGTTCCCATTGTCTCTTATGCTATGGGGGCATAGGTTCAAATTCCACCATGATAGATGCTGAAATTTGAGTTCAGTTTTTACAAACTCTGTAAAAACTAAAAGCTAGCCAAATGGCAGGACATTAGTACTGTCCATAATTGTCATAAATCATCTGTCCTTTAGGGACTGGTGACTCTCGACCCACAGCGATGTTATTGACTTTTAACTGACCTCTGAGCAATCAGGAATGGGCAATTAATACTGGCCGGACTAAAATGGCCATATCCCATGAACTTATTGAAAAAAGCCGTTCGCAAAGCAATCTCCCACCTGAACATTAGTGAGGAACAATGACCAGAATTTTATAGTACTCTGGAATCACGTTAACACAATAAAAATGCCATTTAATTACTATAAGCACATTCCGTCCAACCACCCTGATGAATTATTATTTGTCAGTAAAATGACCTCTTTCTGCCAGCTAACTCCAAATTTAATATCCTTGCATATGTTTTTGTTACGTGATGCAAGACCGTAGGATGAAAAGCAAAAATCTCAAATATAAAAACAGAAGAAGTCTATCTGCGGAGAGAAAAAAAAACTATTTTCATTACTTGTGGTGAGATTATCAATGCTCGTCCAAAAAAGGCATTTATGATTTTGTTCAATGAGCTAATCTTGGGAAACCATTTTACTCCTAATCACCCCCCATTATCACTACTATACCCGAGGTTCTTGTTTTTGTCCAATACTTTTTGGTGCAAAATAAGTAAATATGTGCACTTCACTGTCTATTATTCTATTCGTTTGTGGGATGAGGATGTTGTTGGCTGGGCCAGCCATTTTTCGCTGGCTGACTAGCAACTAGATCCCTAGTTGCCCCTGAGAAGGTGGTGAGCTGCCTTCTTGAACTGCTGCAGTCCTACTGCTGTGGGCTATGGTGAGTGGTTTGGAGGTGAACTTGAAGGTGGTGTTCTTCCCATGTAACTGCTGCCCTTGTCCTTCTAGATGGAAGTGGTTGTGAGTTTGGAACGTGTTGTCTGACGATCTTTGGTGAATTTCTGCAGGGCATCTAGTAGATAGTACACATTGCTCCTACTGAGTGTCAGTGGTGGAGGGAGTGGATGCTTGTGGATATAGTGCCAGTCAAGCAGGCTGCTTTGTCCTGGATGGTGTCAAGCTTGTTGAGTGTTGTTGGGGCTGCACTCATCCAGGCAATTGGGGAGTATTCCATCACACTCCTGACTTGTGTCTTGTAGATGTTAGCTTTGAGGAGTCAGGAAATGAGTTACTCGCTGCAGTATTCCTAGCTTCTGGCCTGCTCTTGCAGCTGTTGTTTTTATGTGTTGAGTCTAATTGAGTTTCAGGTCAATTTTAACCCCCAGGATGTTGATAGCAGGGGATTCAGTGATGGTAACACCATTGACTGTCACAGGATGGTGATTAGATTGTCTCTTATCGTTAATAGCCGTAGCCTGGCATTTGTGCAGCGTGAATGTTGCTTCCTGTTTGTCAGCCCAAGCCTGGATATTGCCCAGATCTTGTCGCATGTGAACATGGACTGCTTTAACATCTGAGGAGTCACAAATGGTGCTGAACATTGTGCGATCATCGGTGACCATCCCCACTTCTGACCTGATGTTGGAGGGAAGGTCATTGATGAAGCAGCTGAAGATGGTTGGGTCGAGGACACTACTCTGAGGAACTTCTGCAGAGTTGTCCTGGAGCTGAGATGACTGACCTCCAACAACCAAGTCCATCTTCCTATGACTGTAACCAGCAGAGAGTTTACCCCCCAATACCCATTAATTCCAGTTTTGCTCGGGCTCGTTGATGCCACACTCGGTCAAATGCAGCCTTGATATCAAGGGCTGTCATTTTCACTTCACCTCTGGAATTCAGCTCTATCGTCCATTTTTGAACCAAGGCTGTAATGAGGTCAGGAGCTGAGTGACTCTGGTGGAACCCAAACTGGGTGTCACTGGGCAGGTCATAGCTGAGCAGGTGCTGCTTGATATCACTGTTGATGATACCTTCCACCACTTTACAGATGATCGAGAGGCGACCGATGGGGCGGTAATTGGCTGGGCTGGACTTGCCCTGCTTTTTGTGTACAGGACATACTGGGGCAATTTTCCACATTGTCGGGTAGGTACCAGTGCTTTAACTGTACTGGATCGGCTTGGCTAGGAGAGCGGCAAGTTCTGAAGCACAAGTCTTCAGTACTGTTGCCAGAATGTTATCAGGGCCTTTAGCCTTTGCAGTTTTCTGTCATTTTCTACTATTCAATATTGTGTCAAATACTGACTGTAAACTTTTCACTTCATTGCAGGCTCATGTACCCAACTGGCTGCAGAACACACACATTTACAATTGGCCAAGGGATCAGAAGCGCATCCTCCTCCGATTGCTGAGGGAAGAGGAATATATTGCTCCACCAGTTGGACCATTGCCCACCATTCATACTGTCCCACTTTAAGCCTCTGACCTTGTTTCTCTGCAATTAACTTACAATGGCTGTTCTTGCTTCCGTGCAAACACTTTGATGAAAGGGGCCGAATTGTATGGAGTTATTGTGGTATATCTGAGACATGCCAAGCTGGCTTAGCGCTGCAGACAATGATTTCTCTCTTGGTGCATAATGGGGCAGCTTCGGATGTGAATTGGCTGTTTAATCTACTGACGAGGTACTCTGCAACAAGGTACCAGACAAGACCAGCAGGTATATAAAAAAAAATCTTCTGTGCTCAAGGTAATATAATTTCAGCAACATTTATCCATTTGATATATATTCAGATAATACTACATTTAAATCCAATACAAACCATTTCAATTTTGCACAAAGGGAGGTGGTGTGTTAAAGGGGAAGTTGTGCAATATGTCACTGTGTAAAATTTAGTTAATAGGAAATATATGTCCATATTGTACTGTTTGGAGAAATTGATAATAAAAGTGGGACAAAATATATGGGTTTTTATCAGTAAAGAAATGTCTCCCAAGTGATTTTTTTAATTTAAAAATGAAGTGTTTTATTTAAAAATGAAGTGTTTCTTGGGTTTTCTCTGAAGAAATGATGAGATTTGGAGCAATTCACTTACCATTGTTGATGTTAGATTCACCGCAGCAGGAGGAACCCCAGCCTATCTGTTATTTTTCAGATTGGCTGCAAGCACCAGGAGGATCCTCACTCTCCCCATCCCGAGAGAAAGCTAACACTCATGCAAACCATGCCCTGATCTGTCCAGCCATATCAATAAGTTTCTAATTCATGGCAACATCAGTGTTGTTTTCCGCAGTAGAGTGCAATTGGCTGATTTTATTTCTTTCATCCAATTTCCTGAGTCAGGAAGCCTTCATCTGTAGAGCTTGTCAAAGCGGGACTTGGAGGGGAGATTAGAGCCTTATAGTATTACTGCTGGACTGTTAATCGTAAGACCCAAGTAACATCCCAGGCATAATGGGAACTGCAGATGCTGGAGAATCCAAGATAACAAAGTGTGAAGCTGGATATCAATGTGGACTTCACCAGCTTCAAAATCTCCCCTTCCCCTACCGCATCCCAAAACCATCCCAGTTCGTCCCCTCCCCCCACTGCATCACACAACCAGCCCAGCTCTTCCCCTCCCCCCACTGCATCCCAAAACCAGCCCAGCCTGTCTCTGCCTCCCTAACCTGTTCTTCCTCTCACCCATCCCTTCCTCCCACCCCAAGCCGCACCTCCATCTCCTACCTACTAACCTCATCCCACCTCCTTGACCTGTCTGTCTTCCCTGGACTGACCTGCCACCTCCCTACCTCCCCACCTATACTCTCCTCTCCACCTATCTTCTTTTCTCCATCTTCGGTCCGCCTCCCCCTCCCTCCCTATTTACTCCAGTTCCCTCTCCCCATCCCCCTCTCTGCTGAAGGGTCTAGGCCCGAAACGTCAGCTTTTGTGCTCCTGAGATGCTGCTGGGCCTGCTGTGTTCATCCAGCCTCACATTTTATTATCTAACATCCCAGGCACTCGGTTTCAAATCCTGTCACTCCAGATAGTGGAATTTGAATTCAACAAAAATCTGGAATTAAGAGCCCAATGATGACCGTGAATCCATTGTTGATTGTTCAAAAAATCTACCTGGCTCACTGATGACCTTTCGGAAAAGAAACGGCCATCCTTACCTGGTGTGGCCGACATGTGACTCCAGACTTGCAGCAATGTAACTGACTGTTAACTACCCTCTGGGATGGGCAATAAATGCTAGCCTAGCCAGCCATGCCTTTATCTCATGAATGAATACAAGAAAAAATTCTAATCCTGTCCTTCCCCGAGGATAGCTACATCCTTAAATAGGCAAACTAAAACTCCAGGCATGGTCTTGACAAAACCCTTTATAATCACAGCAAAGATTTTCTTACACCTGTACTCCCAACTCTTTGCAATAAAAGTTGACCTGTCCTTTGGCTTTCTAATTTGTTAGTTTGTTTATGTGCTCACTTTTTGATTTATGTTCTATTCCATCTATCACTTCTCCACTCCATTCACCTTGTCTTTGCTTCTTTGATTTTGTACCCTCTCCTGCATAGCTTTGTATTGGCAGAAAAATTAGATGAAGGGAGCAAGTGGAATTTATCCAGCTCGTTGATGTAGATTGTAGACTATTTACTTGAATCAACTGTTGAGGAGCAATGGTAACAGATCTTCCAATGTTTCTCCAATGCCAGGGGAACCGTACGCTCTTGACAAACTTCCGAAATTGGGGGCAGAAGTGTACAGGATAATATTAAAAAAATTGAAATGAAATTCAGAGTTAATCTTTTCAGACCTTTGGGGTAGATCGTTCCTTGGTGAGGCATAAATGGAAACATTCCTGTCCTGGTGTCCCGCAGAGTTCTGTTCTTGGGCCTCTGCTCTTTGTAGTTTTTGTAAAAGACTTGGATGAGGAGGTTGAGGGGTGGGTTAGTATGTTTGCTGATGACACAAAGGTTGGAGGTGCCGTTGATAGTATCGACGGCTATTGCAGGCTTCAGCGAGACATTGACAGAATGCAGAGCTGGGCTGAGAATTGGCAGATGGAGTTCAACCTGGATAAATGAGAAGTGATGCATTTTGGAAGGTCGAACTTAAATGCTGAATATAGGATTAAAGGCAGGATTCTCGGCAGTGTGGAGGAACAGCGGGATCTTGGTGTTCAAGTGCATAGCTCCCTCAAAGTTGCCACCCAGGTGGATAAGGTTGTTAAGAAAGCATACGGTGTTTTGGCTTTCATTAACAGGTGGATTGAGTTTTAAGAGCTGCGAGGTTATGCTGCAGCTCTACAAAACCGTGGTGAGACCACACTTGGAATATTGTGTCCAGTTCTGGTTGCCCTATTATAGGAAAGATGTGGAGGCTTTGGAGAGGGTGCAAAGGAGGTTTGCCAGGATGCTGCCTGGACTGGAGGGCTTGTCTAACGAGGAGAGGTTGACTGTGCTCGGACTTTTCTCTCTGAAGAGTAGGAGAAAGAGGGGTGATCTGATCGAGGTGTACAAGGTAATGAGAGGCATGGATAGAGTCGATAGCCAGAGACCTTTCCCCAGGGCAGGATTGACTGCCACGAGGGTTCATAGTTTTAAGGTGTTAGGAGGAAGGTATAGAGGAGACGTCAGAGGGAGGTTCTTCACCCAGAGAGTTGTGAGCGCATGGAATAGTTTACCAGTGGTAGTCTTGGAAGCGGAGTCATTAGTGACATTTAAGCAACTGCTGGACATGCACATGGACAGCAGTGAATTGAGGTGAGCATAGGTTAGGTTATTTTATTTTTGGATTAGGATTATTCCACGGCACAACATCGTGGGCCGAAGGGCCTGTACTGTGCTGTACTTTTCTATGTTCTATGTTCTATGATGCTGTAATTGCTGACCAAAATGCAACAATGGCCAGGCATCAACCATGTTAATAAACTGGCACAATTATTGGTTGAAAACACTATTCTCATGAATAAGCAGTTAGTAAACTTAGAAAATTTGTTTGCAACTGTCATAATGATGCAAATTACATGCATGACATGATCTCCCTTCTGAATCTTCCCTGTACAAATTTTAGTAAACAAAAGTTCATTGTGATTGTGCTTTTAAAGGGTGGGTGGGGGCAGGGTGGTAGGGATTGGTGAGATAGTGACATCTCCAGCAGAGAAAAAAACCTAGACTTTTAGTCTGAAGCTGTAGTCCCCCAGCACTGCTATGTGTCTGGAATGTTACCCTCAGTTACTGGTGGAATTTTATTTGCTGCGCACTCTTTTGTCATTTAATGTAACAATTTATAAACCCTTGTATCAAACATTCATTAACTGATTAGAAAATTATTTAGTTGAGATGAAAATGTTCCTGTTTCATGGTCTACACAGAAGTTAACACAGATTTTGCAGCCAAGTGATAACAAATAAGTGATAATGGGAACTGCAGATGCTGGAGAATCCAAGATAACAAAGTGTGGAGCTGGATGAACACAGCAGGCTAAGCAGCATCTTAGGAGCACAAAAGCTGACGTTTTGGGCCTAGACCCTTCATCAGTCTCTGATGAAGGGTCTAGGCCCGAAACATCAGCTTTTGTGCTCCTGAGATGCTGCTTGGCCTGCTGTGTTCATCCAGCTCCACACTTTGATAACAAATAACTTGGGTCAGCTTCTACAACAGTAGTTGTTTTTTGCATTTATTTTTAAGGTTTTTAACATTAATTAAAATTAAAATTAACTTACCATAAACTATAAACTGATTTCACCTGATGACCATAACTGCATTCAAACAATTATCATTTGAGCCTGGAAGTTTGGTTGCACATCAATAATGGTGAAATTCAATGTATGTTGTTTTCTTAGTTCCTCATCATATGTACAATGTTCAAAATACTGCAACACTGAGCTTGAAAAGGACCCACGTTTTCAAGCTTCAGCCTCTTTTAAATAAGCAAACAATAGTGTAGAACTAAGTTAATTGAAAAATTCATTTGAACTGAAAGGCTGTGCCAACTGATAGCAGTGGCAACTCATATTAACCCATGTGAAACGAGCTCTGGGGAAACACTGGAATTTTGTTGTGTAGGAGATCAAAGTACAGGTGGGCCTAACACCTCAACTGAGAATCATGGCACGCAGAGAACATTTGTTGACCATAACTCACGCACATGAGGCCATTGATCATGACACATGCTTGTAATAAAACCTGTCCTTCAGTGACATAAGTATTCACTTCAAAGAATTGCAACATGAGGCTGGTATGAAAGCTGACAATTTATTGAAACCGATATACAATATGGAAACATGGAGGCTGTCTTTCTGTTCAGATGCTTTGGGTCATGTTCACCTATTTGAGGTTGGTGATTATAATAGGTTACAGCTCTGCCAACGTAGGGAGTTGACATAATCTCTTGGATGAGTGTGGCTTAGTGCGGGAACTGAGTGCCACCAAGTCAGAGGTCAGTAAAACAAGAAGTTCTCTTCAACCACCCCCACCATGCCAACAGTGCCCCTTGCACACCACATGAAGACATTGCCACCAAAGGCCCCTCTCTTGAGGAGAATTAATGCAGATGGGAGATTACTCATTTTCACGGTGAAGAAGTCACCTGATGGAACACAGACCCATCCAAATCCTTTATTATAATGGAGCTGAGGAGAAGCAGCAGCTCACGGTGCAACCCTGTGTTCACTGATCACTGAGGCCAGTGCTCAATTCTGCAACATCAAAAGACCAGCTTGCCTAGCATCCTGACAAAGCCTGTCTCCAGCTGAGATTTAAAATCGTTTCAATGTTGTTTTTTTAAAAACATGTCGCCAACTTTGGGACTTATTCTGTACATTTTTGAATCACTGGACAGGGGAAGAAGGGAGTTCCCCATCTCATAAAAAGCTAAGCATTATAAAAACAAAAGGTGATAACATCTAGTGACGTCAAGAAGTTCTAAAGTCTAAACTCTCAAAAAAAATCTCTCGATGCATGTGTAGCAAACCATAAAGCAAAATTTTTGCATTGAGGGTCTCTGCCATTTGGCGATCAAATGTCCTTGGGGTTGGAGATTTTAATTTGAAAGTGTTTATTAGAGACAATCTTAAGAACCACTTGTCAAACATTATCTGACCCCTGTGAATAAATATTACACTGGTATAGTCACCAGACGAGTCATCCAGACCGCCACATAATACTCTAGGGGCTTGAGTTCACATCCCACAGTAGCAGATGGTGGAATTTAAATGAATAAATCCAGCTAACCATGTAAGAAAAGCCCATTTAGTTCCTCCTTTCGGAAAGAAAATCTGTCATCCTTACCTGGTCTGCCATGTGGCTCAAAACCAACACCAATGTGGTTGATTCTTAACTGCCTTCGGAAAGTTAGCCACTCAGGCTGAATAAAAGCTGCTAAAAAGCCATAAATGAGAAAGGAAACTGGACGGAGTACCTGCTATAAACTCCGCCTTGCCAACATTACTAAATGCTCCTTCCCAACATCTGGGGACTAGTGCTAATATTGGGAGGGCTGACTACAAGCAAGTCAAACAACAGCCTAAGGTAGTCACACTCATGGAATCATACCTTACAATGTTCCAGAAACCCATCCCTGAATATGTCCCATCCCACTGGCAAGACATACCCAGCAGAGGTGGCAGAACAGTGACATACAGATGGGAAGAAGCGGCAGTGAGGCTACTCAACATTGAATAACAAAGTGTCATCACATCAGACATGGGCAAAGAATGCCCCTGCTGATTGCCACATATCATCCACACCCCCACTCAGCTGTGGATTAGTGCTCCTCCATGTTGAGTACCACTAGAGGAAGCACTGAGGGTGGAAAGGGCGCTGAATATACTCTGTTCAACGTCCACCACCAAGAGTGGCTTGGCAGCGGTGCTACTGATTGAGCTGGTTGGGTCCTAAAGGAGTTGTTTATAAGTCGAACCAATTGGTTCTCAGCTAATTGGGCAAGTTGGAACTAGAGACAAGTTACTGTCACACAGACACAGGGAGATAGAGAGAAACTCACAGAAATGCATGCAGTTGCTGTAAGAAGCTGCCTGTTTTCTGCAGTTAAAAAATACTATGTTTATACTTGAAAAAAAGTTAGCTTTCCTGCAGCAATTGTTCTAAATTCTGACTTTTGAACTGTACATCAGAGATATTTTCCAAGTGAATCAGTCACTCTGTGCTTCTTACAAAGAAGTGGGAGGTTTGTGTGTGTGTGTGTGTGTGTCCCTATATATGGATGTTGTGGCATGTCTATGTTTATGTCTGTGTCTGTGCTTGTGCATGTGTTTGTGCATATACATTTATGTTTGCTTCTGTACATATGTGTACGTGTGTTTGCATGTGCACGTGTATGTGTAAGTATGTGTCTGCGTGCATGATTGTGTGTAGATGCGTGTGTTTGATTTAGATTTTATTGTCACTTGTACTCAAGTACAGCAGTACAGGATTCAGAGCAAGTGTCTAATGTCGCCACACATGGTACCATCTGAGGTACAAATGGAATTAGGTACAAAGCTTAGGTGTAAAGTAGTAAAAGAGAGAAACAAAGTTTAAAAGTTAACTTGACAGCCCTTCACAGAATAAGTAGAAAAATAAAGAAGTAAGGTAATAGTTTATTTTAAAGTTCTTCTTAATAGAAATTAGAAAAATAAAGGAATAAAGTTAAAAAAGTTCAATGGTCATTCTTGAGGACTTAGGCCATGCTGGGGCCCTAACACCTCCATTTAGGTCACTCTCTGGGAGACATCAACTGGCTGTTCCTGCACTGCCACAGATACTTCCCTCACTGTGTGTTTCCCCTGTTGGGCCAGAATGCCATTATCACTGCTGCTGAAGCGGGACTGTCATATGTTGAAAGATTGGAGCGACTGGGCTTGTATACACTTGAGTTTAGAAGGATGAGAGGGGATCTGATTGAGGCGTATAAGATTATTAAGGGATTGGACACTCTGGAGGCAGGAAGCATGTTTCCGCTGATGGGTGAGTCCAGGACCAGAGGACACAATTTAAAAATAAAGGGTAGGCCATTTAGAACAGAGTTGAGGAAAAACTTCGTCACCCAGAGAGTGGTGGGTATATGGAATGCTCTGCCCCAGAAGGCAGTGGAGGCCAACTTTCTGGATAGTTTCAAGAAAGAGATAGATAGAGCTCTTAAAGATAGTGGAATCAAGGGTTATGGGGATAAGGCAGGAACAGGATACTGATTGTGGATGATCAGCCATGATCATAATGAATGGTGGTGCTGGCTTGAAGGGCCGAGTGGCCTACTCCATCACCAATTGTCTATTGTCTATTGTCAATCTCGTCTTGCCGCCTCCAGAATATGCCCAACCAGGACCTGCTCACAGCTTCCAATCACCAGGTTCAGACTGGGCCCAAATGTCACCAACAGGTACCTCTGAGAAACTGCCGCAGGCTGCTGAGTGACCAGATTACCAGCCGAGAGATCACCATGCTGGGCCGAGACACTGCCACGCCCCACCAAGATATGGCCACAGGCTGCCAAGAGACCGCCACACTGGGCCATTGAGAGACCACAATCCTGGCCTGAGAGATCACCGCGAGCTACCGCAACACGACCCCACCGGGCCGAGAGACCACCATGCCGGGCTGAAAGACTGCCATAGGCCATGAAGAGACTGCAACGCCCCACCAAGAGACCGCCACAGGCTGCTGAGAGACCACCACACTGGGCTGAGAGACTGTCACAGGTCATCAAGAGACTGCCAGGCTGACAGACTGCCATGTTGGGCTGGAAGACTCTCATGCCAAGCTGGGTCCACATTGAGGCAAGTAGGAAGAAGAAAAGAAATGAAACACACGAGAGAACAGAAAGAGAAAAAAAAGGAAAAGAAATGGATGCAGCGGACATGCTCTGGCTGAAGTGTTCTACTCTAATGCCACATTGGCCTCCCTGTTTGTGTCTGTGTGTGTGTATGCATGCAATTTTATGTATGTGTGCCTATGAGATGCTGTGTGTGTGTCTGTGAGTGTGTGTCTGTCTGTCTGTCTGTCTGTCTGTGTGTGTATCTGTGAGGGGATTAGAATTTTTGGTTACTATTTGAAATAACTCCACAGAGGCCAATGTCCCATCACTGAGTTACATTTTTATTTACGCTTGACACTGATCCAGCTCCCCCAGAGACAGCTCTCAGACCCACCTCTGACATACCTGTTTCTATCTGTCTGCAGGGCTCCTTGATTAGACCAGACTAATTGCCCCAGTCAGGGAACTCATGTCCTATGAGATCCATCACATCCCATCCTCTCTGAGTCTGAGGACATGGGCTCTTTTTGTGTAATTCCTCCTGTATCCCCTGAGCCTTTCAGTACATTCAGTGGTAACTGAACCAACTGCTTCTCATAAGAGACTGGAACTGAAGTTGTACCCTTAATCTGGCATAGGTTTTCATTCTAGCCAGGGCCTAGCTCAAACCTAAGAGTTGGGATCCAGGGAAAATTTTGTTAAAGACTAGTTCTGCAGTCACTGAAACAGGCATACTGGTATTGACCTCCATTAGAACCGGGTGCCCATTTAACCAGACATTTATTTTGGTTGGTTCTGATTTGGATGTTGTTAAGCAATTCAACTGTTCCAAACCAGATGGGCAGTTTCTGGCCTATGAGTTCTCTTACTCAATTTAGGTCAAGTGGGACTCTTTCGCTATTTAGAGTCCGCATACCAGCAGCTACTATAATGGCTTGCCAGCCCAGAAACTGAAGAAAATTTTAATCATTTGGCCGAGGCTTGGCTTTGTTTCGGGGTTTTGCTGTGGGCTGACCTAGAGTCCTTCTTTTCAAGATACGTCATGAATCAGATAAAGGAACTGCCTCCACTCAAACAGTGTTCCCCAAGCTTAGTTGAACTAATGCAACCCATATGCTTCACTTGCCACGTTTCCCAATGATAAAGCCAGTTATGCAGTAATAGTCAGAGGGCTTTACAACACAGAAACAGATCCTTTGATCCAACAAATCCATGCTGGCCATAATCCCAAACGAAACCAGCCCCACCTGCCTGCACTTGGCCCATATCCCTCTTATTTATGTATTTATCCAAATGTCTTTTAAACATTGAAACTATACGTGCATCCACCACTTAGTCATAGAATCATAGAGACGTACAATACTGAAAAGCCCCTTTGGTCCAAATCGTCCACCAATCTGATATTCTAAATTAATCTAGTCCTACTCGTCAGCATTTGGCCCATATCTCTCTAAAATCTTTCTAGCCACATACCCATCCAATGTCTCTTAAATGTTGTAATTGTACCAGCCTCTACCGTTGCCTCTTGGAGCTCATTCCAAACACACACCACCCCTGCGTGAAAAAGTGGCCCCTTAGGTCCCTTTTAAATCTTTCCCCTCTCTATGGTTTCTAGTTTTAGGATCCCTGTACCACCACCGCCACCCCGCCCCCAGAAAAAGACCTATCCATGCTCCTCATTATTTTATAAACTTCTACAAGGTCACGCCTCAGCCTCCGACACTCCAGGGAAAATAGGCCCAGCCTATTCGGCCTCTTCCTATAGCTCTCTGGAAATTCATTCTGCACAAGAAGCACTCTCTGTGTAAAAAAGTTGTGCCTCAAGTCTTTTTAAAATGCTGCTCTGCGCACCTTAAAATATGCCCCCTTGTCTTGAAATCCCCTATCCTAGAGACAAGACCCATGCCATTCACATTATCTATACCCCTCATGATTTTACAGTTCTCAGTAAGGTCACCTTTCAACCTCCTATGGTCCAGTGAAAAACACCCCAGTCTATCCAGCCTCTCCTTAGAACTCAAATCCTCCATTCTCAATACCATTCTGGTAAATCTTTTCTGCTCCCTGCCTACCTTAATTATATCCTTCTATTAACAGGACAACCAGAACTGGACACAGTACTCCAGAAGAGGCTTCACCAATGTCCTATACAACCTCAATGTTAAGTCCCACCTCCTGTACTCAAAGTTCTGAGCAATGAACATAAGCTAAATGCCTTCTTAATCACCCCGTCTATATGTGATGCAAATTTCAAAGAATTATATACCTAAACCCCGAGGTCTATCTGTTCTGGAGCCTGTTTTGAAGTCCACTTGTATTCAGACTTCAGATAATAGGCACTTTTTCATGGTTACATCATTAATCCCACATATCAAATGGCCACTTAGCATCCCATTAAGGGTTAAATCAAAGCCACATGCCTCTGCTAGTTGTTTTAGCCCAGTCTAAATTCCCAACTCAAATGCCCTTGGTTCTCGAATTACCAAGTACAACTGAAAGCATCTCAGAATTAGGGAAAGCTCGGGGTCATAATATTCCTTAACTAAATCCATCAACTCTTGAAAGTGTTTCTTATCTGCTGCCTTGGGGAAAGTAAGGCTCTTAATAACCAAAAAAGCTGCAGGTCCACAAACTGTCAGGAGAATTACTTGTTGCTTTTTATCTGCCCTAGTGTCATTTGCCCAATAAAAATAATGCATTCTTTCCACATACTGAGCCCAGCCTTCAAATGATACAAGCTTCCCAAATTAAGGCATGTGTCAGAAATGCTTATCCCAACTCAAAGAGGACTGTTGAGAGTGAATTTCTTCAGAACCGTGCTTTTCTCACTTCACCATGGAAATACCTCCACAGAGGTCAGTATCCCATCACCAAGTTACAGATGGAGGCTGCTTGAAACTGATCCAGCTTCCTCAGAGCCAGCTCTTGGAATGAACAGAACTTCTGACACACCTGTTTTTATCTGTCAGCCAGGGTTCCCTGAATAACATTCCCAGTCAAGGAACTCATATTCTAAGTTGTTCGCCAACCCAACCTCATTACAATTTCTGCAGTAGTCTTATATGCTAGTGGTATATACCTGTTTTCTTATAGTTGTGGTAACATTACATAGAATAAATAATAATTATTTTTCATAAAAAATATCTAGCTCGTGCTTTAAATCAACCTTGGTCTGAAAGCCTAATAAATTGTGAGTACTGTGAGTACTTTAAACAAAAACCTTTAACATTTAGCATGACTCCAGGAATAACAGGGCTCAATTTATGATGCACTACCCAATGGGTGGTAACACATACCAACAACACGCTCGCTGACACTAAATTTGCTTTCTTTTCCCCCTCTTATTCCACCAGGGTCACTCAGCTCCAGATCTGTTTACAGGTTTAGTTCAAACATGGACAAAAGAAAAAGCAGGACTCCAGGGGGCAAGTGAGAATGACCACCTTTGATATAAAGACAGCATTTGACTGAGTGTGGATCAAATACTCCAAACAAATCTAGTGCAAATAGGAAACAACTACAGAAAATGTGTAAAACTGACTTGGTCTGGCAGCATCTGAGAACAGAAAAACGGTTAATGTTTTGAGTCCAATGTGACCTTTCTTCAGAACTTTCAGTAGAGTCAGGAATCAGGAATAGAATGGGAATCAGGGGAAACCTCACCATTGTTTGAAGTTATATGTGGTATAAAAGATGGTGGTGGATGTTGGAGGTCATTCATCTCAGCTCCAGGATATCTCCTCAGGAGTTCATCAGGATAGTGTCTTAGGTCCAAACGTTATCAGTTGCTTCAACAGTGAACTTTCCTCCACCATTAGGTCGGAACTAGGAATGTTTGCCAATGATTACATAATGTTCAATACTATTCGTAATACTTCAAATATTGAACCAGTCCATTTTAAGAAAGACCCTCGACAACATTCAGGTTTGGCTTGATATGTGGCCAATAAAGTCACACCACACAAGTTCCAGGCAATGACCATCCCAATTATGCAATTATCTCCCTCCCCCGCCAAGATTCAATGGCAGTACCATCATTGAATTCCTCAGCTCATTGCTTTCTCAAGTGTAATTAGGAACAGGCTATTGATGCTGGTCTGGCCAGTGATGCCCACAGCATGTCGCAGGATTTTGTGCTGAAGTTCGAAATGGAGGTAGACAGGGCCTGTAATATTGGCAACAGGTGGTATCCTGGATTCTTGACACTGTTCCTAGCGCTGGTGATGCTCCCAAGGGGCTTCAGGCCTGGCGCAGTTCCTCATGACCAGCCCACTGGAATGGGTGACCAATTAGGATATCAACAGCCCAACCTCACAAAGCAACAACTGGGACTTTCTCAGTTAACCTCCAGCTCCAAGACCCTACAATCAGCCATTTCAACTCCTGACAGCAGGTACTAGTGACAGATTTGGTGACCCCTGCCTCACCATGAGGAACTGCAGCCAAAGGGCCACTTTGTGTTATCGATCTCCGATTCCCTGCCCCAACCAGCCCGCACTCTCACGGTCACACATAGTGATGGCACAGCTGCCTGTTTCTTAAGTAACCTTTTAACATTGTTGGTGAGGAGGAGCCTCCATATCAAATCATGCTTCAGGTTAGTCAGCCCCTCTTGCAACCTACTGTTCCTCTCGAGCTGGAAGGCCTGTGCTTTACCTTCCAGTCTCATAAGCCTTCCTGTCACCCTTTAGTGCACAGGGAACCCATCTTCATGTCAATTAAGAGGGCATGGCTGCGGAAATCCCAAAAAGCAACTTTTTGTCCCCAGGGGATTGAATCAGGATCTAGAAATACTCCCAGCTCCTGGCTCCTGGCTGGTTAGAGTCAGATTCATTCTGTACCTACCATAACAAGGTCATAACTGTACTCTTGTCAATTTAGTTCTAATAATAGCAAGTTATAAATCAAAAGCAAAAGTCGTGGAGGTTCTCATGATAGAGTAAAATGTGTACAGCAAATTGGCAGCCAGTTTGACAGCTGTCCCCAATTTTACTTGCTTCGAATTCAATAGGAATGATAGTCAAGAGAGCTGTAAAAGCTATGGCCAAATCGCAAACGCTTGATTTATTTCATAAATGAAAGAGATGCCCGATTAAACTGCATATTTGTCACTTTTCCATCGGGAGGAAGGCTGGAATTTTGCTTGGGACACTCCTTTAATGAAGGTCTCAAATCCAGTCACAGGCTCCACTCAGCGATTTTGTTGAGTCTCGTGTTGGCATGGAGCCTTCAGAGGACTGAGAAAAAGTAACTTTGAATGAATTTAAATCGGACAGAGTAAGCCACTTAATGAGAACAATATCCTTCAGCTCAAGTGCTTTCATTTATAGTCAGCTAACATGGATTGGAAAGAAGTCTCCTTTCTGCTGACAGGTTCAACTGTGTTCCAAATAGACATGGGTCCACAGCACAAAACAAGCTGTAAATCTATAAAATAACCAATATTTCAACACAAATGGGCAATTTTAGACAGAAAGAGCCTTCCTAGTATAGAAACGTATCGTCTTATGATGTAGCACAATTGGGTTATTATTCAGGTGGTGTTGCCATTATGCTACATGACTAGAGTAAGGTAAAAAGAGCTCCAATCTAGAGCTAGGATAACAAAGTGTGAAGCTGGATGAACACAGCAGGCCAAGCAGCATCTTAGGAGCACAAAAGCTGACGTTTCGGGCCTAGACCCTACATCAGAGAGGGGGATGGGGAGAGGATTCTGAAATAAATAGGTAGAGAGGTGGAGGCGGACTGAAGATGGAAAGAGGAGATCTCGGATTATCCAGCGTCTGCAGTTCCCATTATCGCTCCAATCTAAAGCTAGCTGTTCTTTGTTCAACTGAAGAGTACTTGGTGCAGACATTTAGCAGGGAGATTTTGTCTGCACCTAATTTGTATACAGAAGATTTTATGATTTCTCCTGAAATAAGTTGAAAAAATCTTTGCGCTGTATTTATGATAGTGCTAGTACATGGAACACAGGAAAAATCTTCCCCTCCATGGCAGCAAGAATGAAGAAACTATTCCATTTTTCATTATTGATGATCCTCACAAAGGAGACTGTAAGAAGCCTCTAAATGAACTTACCGTATGACAAAACGCTCATGAAACTAACTATAACTGACATTAGCCTATAAATGAGGTTTAGTTCAGCATCTTGTTCAAACAATGAGGCATAGATTAATACATTCAATAAAGTACACTGGTTCCATGCCAATCCTCAGGTTGGCTAACACTGAGTTGGCACACACAATTATTTTTCTGCGAATATTTTATCTGCAAAAGTACTGTGTGTCACTTCTTTGATGCCTATTGATTTATTAACCCTAGGGATTATAGAATGACCTGCTAAATTAGAAAGTAGTTTTGCCTTTAAGCCACTGGAAACCAATTGCAAGCAAAAATTAATCTACTGACTTTGATCACCGAGCGTTTCAAAAACATAAGATATCAAAAGTTATAGGTTTGGTGCCTTCTTTTGCTGTTTAATATTTGACCATTTTCTTTTGTTTTTGGAAATATATACAAACAGCAGTTTTAGCACCATGGCAATAAGTAAACCGGCTGAGTGGCCGCTCTCCATGAGAGATTGTTTGCATTCCCATGCAACCTGCTGTGATCACTCCCTAGCGAAGGGCATTGGCTGACCAGGGTATGTGTTGTGATTGCTCCCTGAGGTAGGGTGAAGCAGTCTGGGTTTTATTTTTGATGGATCTTCATTGTGCAGTGATGGTTATAGCGCTTATCATTTATTGATAGGGCAAGATATTGAAATCATTTAGATTCTTGGTAAAGTCACCAAAGTCCAAGAGGACTACAAGGCTTTTCTCCCATTAGGGAGAGATGACTTTTGGTGCTTGAATCTGAGAATCACCACACCTCGGATGAGGAAGGAATTTGGGAAGAAGAGCCCTTCATAGTAACCTCTTTTGGTTTCGAAATTGAACCCGTGCTATTGGGATTACTCTACTTTGTAAGTCAGTTATTCAGTCAACTGGGCTAGCCAACGATGCTTGATCAGTAGGAGAATCAAAGGTTACAGGGAAAATGTAAGAAAGTGGACATGAGGAATATGGGATCAGCCATGATCCTACTGAATGGTGCAGCAGGCTCGAGGGGCCGAATGGCCTACTCCTGTTCCTATTTCTTAAGTCTTGTTACAGTCATAAATAGAAGTTCATCTATGATTTTACTGAATGGGAGACTAGATGAGGGGGCCTTCTGCTATTTCTTATGCTCTCGTATTTTAGAATATCCTAAACACCATTATACCAGTGACAGGGTTCCCCAGTGGAACCTTCCTTGCCCCTGATGTGTGTCACAACAAGGAATTTGGGAAACTGAGTGAAATGTCCATTGAGACAAAGAACAAAGAACAAAGAAAATTACAGCACAGGAATAGGACCTTTGGCCCTCCAAGCCTGCGCCAATCAACATTCTCTGTCTAACTTGTCATCTATTTTCTAAGGGCCTGTGTCCATTTGCTCCCTGCCCATCCATGTACCTGTCCAAATATATCTTAAAAGACGCTAACGTGTCTGCGTCTACCACTTCCGCTGGCAATGCGTTCCAGGCACCCACCACCCTCTGTGTAAAGAACCTTCCACGCATATCTCCCTTAAACTTTCCTCCTCTCACTTTGAACTCATGACCCCTAGTAATTGAGTCCCCCACTCTGGGAAAAAGCTTTTTGCTATCCACCCTGTCTATACCCCTCATTATTTTGTAGACCTCAATCAGGTCCCCCCTCAATCTTCGTCTTTCTAATGAAAATAATCCGAATCTACTCACCTCTGTTCATAGCTAGCACCGTCCATACCAGGCAACATCCTGGTGAACCTCCTCTGCACACTCTCCAAAGCATCCACATCCTTTTATTAATGTGATGACCAGAACTGTACACAGTACCCCAAATGTGGCTGAACCAAAGTCCAATACAACTGCAACATGACCTGCCAACTCTTATACTCAATATCCCGTCCAATGAAGGAAAGCATGCCATTTGTCTTCTTGACCACCCTATTGACCTGCGTTGTCACCTTCAGGGAACAATGGGCCTGATCACCCAGATCTCTCTGTTCATCAATTTTCCCTAGGACTTTTCCATTTACTGTATAGTTCGCCCTTGAATTTGATCTTCCAAAATGCATCACCTCGCATTTGCCCGGATTGAACTCCATCTGCCATTTATCTGCCCAACTCTCCAGTCTATCTATATTCTGCTGTAATCTCTGACAGTCCCCTTCACTATCTGCTACTCCACCAATCTTAGTATCATCTGCAAACTTGCTGATCAGACCACCTACACCTTCCTCCAAATCATTTACATATATCACAAACAACAGTGATCCCAGCACAGATCCCTGTGGAACACCACTGGCCACAGGTCTCCAATTTGAGAAACTTCCTTCTACTACTATCCTCTGTCTCCTGTTGCCTAGCCAGTTTTTTTATCCATCTAGCCATCACACCCTGGACCCCATGTGACTTCACTTTCTCAAGACCTGGAGATCCTGTTGATATCATACAGACAGATATTCCAAACACATGCTGGGTGGCAAGATGAGATGCTCTTGATGAGTGGCTTATTAAAAGACCTATTAAAAAGGATTATTCTCACCTTCTTTACTACCTGACCTCACCTCATTAATGTGCCTTGTCCCATTCTCCTGGCTGATGGATAAAAAGTAGACATTGACAATTCCTGACATGAAAATCGGAGCGGGTACCTGATGACTCAAGCTTTCTGCTTGGTCCTCCAGACTACTGTGGACACCAGGCACCAACATCTCAGTGCACACTTCCATGGGCAATGATCAACCCATTCCACATCCGCAGACATTAGCATCCGGCATGTACCAGCCTCACTTCATCATCATGGCCCATCTCCAATCTGCTTACAATAAGCTGCAACATTACAATCCTGCATTCTGAGTGCTTCTCATTGTATTGCTGATGTTCCACTCTTTACACACAGAGATGGGCACCCAGTTCATGGTTTGGAGTATGAAACAGTTCAGGATCATCACTCATTCTCTTAGCCTCACTACTTTGTGTCTACTTTAATGCTCACAGTATCCCTGCCTTGTCTTTTGGACCTTTGCCCCCTCAATCAGAGTTTAAAGGCTCACTGTACTTTTACCGTGACTTGCCCTTCAGTGCAGACACAAACCCAGGTAGTTCATTATGGCAGCAGCTGACGGTCAGGGGAATGAGCATGTCGTTGTATGGCACTGTGTTGTGGCAGTGTTACACCTACACCATGTGTCAAACACACTGGGTATGCTTCAAGCAGGCAGCCATGTCTTCAAGTCTACGAAGAACAGTCTTCAGTCATTTTCAAAGAGACACCCTTCAGTCAAAGAGGTTCTGGAACAATAAGCCAAGGATAGACGCTGACCTCAGCCTGGGGGCTTGGGCACTGTCCGTGGGATAGTGGTCTGGTCGTGTTCGGAGGATTGTACAATTGTGATGATGGGGTCTACTCAACATGTGAAGGTGGGAAGGAAAAGGATAATATGGGAGGGACGTTGTCAATGATAGTCAGCAGTATCGATGGAGGGGGGCAGTACTTCACTAGATCCGGCATGTTCATGCAATGTGCCTGGAGCTGGGTTGAGGGGGTTGTTTAAATTGGTCAATGCCATACTACATGCCCACTCCCTTGATAGTCAGCTGCTGCCGGAATGAGCTACCTGGATTTGTGGTCAGATGAAGATTTAGATATATCTGTTTGGATGGAGATGTGGGGAAGTGCAGAGACTATGTGATTAACTGGGGCAGCAGCTTTAAAAAGAAAGGTTTATGCCTGGGGACTGACTGAGGTGAGACTCTGAGTGTGAAACTCACTTTTGAGGAGGGACTGCAGCTGCCTTCCATTGTGCTGACAATAACCAGCAATGGGGATGGAAGGGGCTGCAGTGGGCAGGGTTAGTGTTTCATTATGAGAGGGACAGAGGGAGGCAGCTTCATTTTCCAGAGATGAGGGAGCCTTCAAAAGTAAACCTCATTACCCAGACTCCCAGACAGTGAAGCTGAAAGACATCGGCACCAAGTGCCGTGTGTAAACATTAGACAAAGGCCCACTGTGTGCAATCCCTGTCCCTGCACCAGGCACTCCTGCACGCACTGGATCAAACAATACCTGAATCTCTCTAATGTCTGCAATGCAATATGAATAATTGTCCACCTGGAAAAATAGAGCATTGGAGCTAAAGTAACAACAATCTGGCATTTAGCCATTGCCTACTCACAGCGCACGAGCCACTCACCTCAAACCTTGCACCATCAAACATTGTGCAGCATTAAGGATGCTTCCTCAGTGTTATGGATATTTGTGCGCACAGCTGATGAGGATGGGTGCACTTGCATTTACAAATGTGAGAAGGTATTTCGAGCAACATCTCGCCTGTGCCACCCTATATGCCCACAAAAGGTTGCCTTCTTTTTAGCTCCCAGTGCAGTCCCGGGATCCTCAGCTGGGGACAACAGAGCCTGTCCTTCAGTGGTCTTGGAGTTTTGGTCAGGTGACCACAGGTGCTAGGTTGAAATGACAGAGAAAGGAGAAGCCACACACTCAGAGTCTGGGGCTAACATCAACACTTAAAGTGTCACTGACTGCATCCTCCGCGACCCAGGATGTTATGCTTGCCTGTTTCAAGAAAAGGAAACAACAATGGAGGAAGGTCTCTTTAGATGAAGGAGCTATGCCTTGGGGATACGTGGTGAAGCAAGAAAGGGCCCTCTGAGGTATCAATATGATATCAAACAAGTACACGCACGTGCCAATATAATCTAAAATGGGGGCCAGCTCTACCCTGCAACAGTTAAAAAAAGACCATGACTCTTACATGTGAGCAACTCAAACCTACTGCAACCCATGATCGACCCTCCGATGTCAATGGCCTGTGCTAATGAAAGAACCAGTAGGTGGATCAGTATGATCAAGCACCTAACAGGTCATCACAAGATTCCCCATCAGGTGAAGCTCTTATTTTCCAGTATAGTAATTCTACCACTGGAATGCTCCCATGGCATCCAAAAACTATATGAAAACCTGGTCCTCCCAACAGTGAGCCTGCATCTAAATCTGGAGGAGGGTGGGTGGAGAGAAGATCTGGACAAAGCCTGTTGAATGACAGTATCTGTACATGGAGACAACCATAGTAACTAGGCTAGATGCAGTGGTGAGAAATAAGAAGGTTAACTATCTGTCTTCAATATTAAAGAAATCTCACTAAAATAGACATTGAATCAGAACATGGAGAACTATAGGGCTTATAAGACTAGAACATTGAGGTCCTGGAACAATACAGCCAGATGGCTAAATATTTTACTGATCTACCTGCTCAGTGATGTTATTACACACTTCTGGAGCTGGTGGGATTTGAACCTACGTCGCCTGGCTCAGAGTTGGAGCACTACCACTGTGCCACAAGAGGCCTGTAAGACTAGCCAAGTGAGTTAGTGAAAGGGCTTTGTGGTAGGGGAGGGGGAATGCTGAGACAGGTAATCACATATATTGAGGACATATCTGATGGGGGGAAGGTAATAATATGATGTTTAACCTACAGAGTTTGGTTACTGGGTGATGAGCACCCATACTCAGGGCAGAAAGCCTATCAGGAACAGCTAACTTTGGACTTGCAACCAAACTCATCTGAGATTGGCACCCACAGTGAAGCGATAGTATTGTGTGTCATATCAGGAAAGTGTCGGGGTATATCCCAGCAAGACATTTTAGAAGAAGCCCAATCAACACTTAACGGGAGCAGTCATAGGAATCCCACGGATGGGTGGGTACAGCATGCCCCTACTGCTTGATACACAATCTGAACTGGAAATCAGATATATGGAGTAGACCCAACAGGATGCTGCAAGCGCCCAGAGATGGTAGCGCGCCCACCCCTGTCATGAAAATTGGAGACCTATCAGGATTTGAGCTGCAAAGGATGTGGAGTAAACATTTTCCCCTGATGCCAATCCCAGGTAATGATCACATGTAAGGGCTGACGAATATATAGGATTACATGCACCAGCAATGTGATATTACTTGGTCAACATTCTGCCTCGTCAATGGACCCAATTTGAAGGGGTAACATTGTAGCCTATTGTGGGCCAAAGGAAAAAGAATTAGAAATAGCAGTAGAACACGCAGATCTGGAGCAATACATGGATAATGAGGACATCTCTAAACCCACTCTAAGTGAGGACCAGTTAGAAATGCGGAGGAACTGAGGGTAAGGCACAGCCCAGTGTCACGACACTATAAATAATTCGGCCCACACTCGAGGTCTGGCCAGCCTACTGTACAGACCATAGTCGAAAAGCAGCCAGACCAAAATCAGGTGTTTCGCACGGGAGAATGGATTTGGGGGAAGTGGAGGTGTAACAAAAGGGTGAAAGTAGCACAAACGTGCTTGAGGAAGTACAGGAAGCGGGTCAACTGTGAGCAACAGGCTGGGCAAGCAGCCAAGAAGAAGCAGTGCAAGGACTCGGGCCAAAAGAAGATACTCCATTAATCAGAGATAATGGGAACTGCAGATGCTGGAGAATCCAAGATAATAAAATGTGAGGCTGGATGAACACAGCAGGCCAAGCAGCATCTCAGGAGCACAAAAGCTGACGTTTTGGGCCTAGACCCTTCATCAGAGAGGGGGATGGGGTGAGGGTTCTGGAATAAATAGGGAGAGAGGGGGAGGCGGACCGAAGATGGAGAGAAAAGAAGATAGGTGGAGAGACTATAGGTGGGAAGGTAGGGAGGGGATGGGTCAGTCCAGGGAAGACGGACAGGTCAAGGAGGTGGGATGAGGTTAGTAGGTAGATGGGGGTGCGGCTTGGGGTGGGAGGAAGGGATGGGTGAGAGGAAGAACAGGTTAGGGAGGCAGAGACAGGTTGGACTGGTTTTGGGATGCAGTGGGTGGAGGGGAAGAGCTGGGCTGGTTGTGTGGTGCCGTGGGGGGAGGGGACGAACTGGGCTGGTTTAGGGATGCGGTGGGGGAAGGGGAGATTTTGAAACTGGTGAAGTCCACATTGATACCATTAGGCTGCAGGGTTCCCAGGCGGAATATGAGTTGCTGTTCCTGCAACCTACGGGTGGCATCATTGTGGCAGTGCAGGAGGCCCATGATGGACATGTCATCTAAAGAATGGGAGGGGGAGTGGAAATGGTTTGCGACTGGGAGGTGCAGTTGTTTGTTGCGAACTGAGCGGAGGTGTTCTGCAAAGCGGTCCCCAAGCCTCCGCTTGGTTTCCCCAATGTAAAGGAAGCCACACCGGGTACAGTGGATGCAGTATACCACATTGGCAGATGTGCAGGTGAACCTCTGCTTAATGTGGAATGTCATCTTGGGGCCTGGGATAGGGTTGAGGGAGGAGGTGTGGGGGCAAGTGTAGCATTTCCTGCGGTTGCAGGGGAAGGTGGCGGGTGTGGTGGGGTTGGAGGGCAGTGTGGAGCGAACAAGGGAGTCAAGGAGAGAGTGGTCTCTCCGGAAAGCAGGCAGGGGTGGGGATGGAAAAATGTTTTGGGTGGTGGGGTCGAATTGTAGATGGCGGAAGTGTTGGAGGATGATGCATTGTATCCGGAGGTTGGTGGGGTGGTGTGTCTCCCGCATTTCCCGCAACACATCCCTCACACCCCGCCCCCACCACAACCGCCCTAAGAGGATCCCCCTCGTTCTCACACACCACCCCACCAACCTCCGGATACAACGCATCATCCTCCGACACTTCCGCCATCTACAATCTGACCCCACCACCCAAGACATTTTTCCATCCCCACCCCTGTCTGCTTTCCGGAGAGACCACTCTCTCCGTGACTCCCTTGTTCGCTCCACACTGCCCTCCAACCCCACCACACCCGACACCTTCCCCTGCAACCGCAGGAAATGCTACACTTGCCCCCACACCTCCTCCCTCAACCCTATCCCAGGCCCCAAGATGACATTCCACATTAAGCAGAGGTTCACCTGCACATCTGCCAATGTGGTATCCTACATCCACTGTACCCGGTGTGGCTTCCTCTACATTGGGGAAACCAAGCGGAGGCTTGGGGTCCACTTTGCAGAACACCTCCGCTCAGTTCGCAACAAACAACTGCACCTCCCAGTCGCAAACCATTTCCACTCCCCCTCCCATTCTTTAGATGACATGTCCATCATGGACCTCCTGCAGTGCCACAATGATGCCACCCGTAGGTTGCAGGAACAGCAACTCATATTCCGCTTGGGAACCCTGCAGCCCAATGGTATCAATGTGGACTTCACCAGTTTCAAAATCTCCCCTTCCCCTACTGCATCCCTAAACAAGCCCAGTTCGTCCCCTCCCCCCACTGCACCACACAACCAGCCCAGCTCTTCCCCTCCACCCACTGCATCCCAAAACCAGTCCAACCTGTCTCTGCCTCCCTCACCGGTTCTTCCTCTCACCCATCCCTTTCTCACACCCCAAGCCGCACCCCCATCTACCTACTAACCTCATCCCACCTCCTGACCTGTCCGTCTCCCCTGGACTGACCTATCCCCTCCCTACCTCCGCACCTATACTCTCCTCTCCACCTATCTTCGTTTCTCTCCATCTTCGGTCCGCCTCCCCCTCTCTCCCTATTTATTCCAGTTCCCTCTCCCCATCCCCCTCTCTGATGAAGGGTCTAGGCCCGAAACGTCAGCTTTTGTGCTCCTGAGATGCTGCTTGGCCTGCTGTGTTCATCCAGCCTCACATTTTATTATCTTGGATACTCCATTAATCATGTTGCACACATTTAGATGTGACATCATATGTAATTGATGCGCAGTGTGTGCATTGTGATCTCTGCTATGTATCATGCTGTGGCTGTTGTTCTGGGAGTCAGAGGAGAGACACTGCTCTCTCCTTTGGCTCCCTTGTGTACGCTTGAACAAAGGAGAAGTAAAAGATACCTTGAGCACCCAGGCTGCCGATGGCAGATATAAAATTTAAACCTCAGAGCCCTGATCCGAAACGTCTGTGCTGAGTTAAGAAGGAGCTGAATTGTGCACAGTTATAACGTCCAGTCCAATCCAAGTATAAGTGGATATTTTCCAAGTTCGCCCTCATCTTGTTTGTTCATTGGATAATGTGCCATTTGCATCTCTTTGGCTATCTGTTTGAAAATATCAATTTCCCAAGGTCAAATTCATCAAACATAGTGAAAGTTTGTTTTCAGCCTGGCTTGATGTGTTTCGCAGAGAAAGAGGAAGGGCACAGACTGAAGCTATTTGACAATAGGTCATGGAGAAGGTTACAGGCAGCAAGTAGGAGAATGGGGTTGAGAAACATATCATCCGTGATCAAATGGGAGAGCAGACTCGATGAGCCGAATAGCCGAATTCTGGTCCTATATCTTATAGTGTATGGTCTTAGAGAACAACAGGAGCAATAAGGACATTTTTTTCATTGCTGCCAGTTGTTGCTACTAGCAAAACACATCCTCAAAGGGTTAAGGAATTAGATGCAAACACATCTTTCAAAGGGAAATTGATATATATTTGAAAATAAACTAGAGTTATGGATAAGATCTTGAGAATTAATGTAAATCTGCCATCCAACTCTGGTCACATTATAAATCTGTATGCAATTAACATTATTACCTGCCTGGATAAAGTACCTAAGGAAATTACAATCGGAGTTGCTTAGACAAGTTAACGAACCTTGTTTTGCAGAGGTTGATGACTGAATTAAATTATGCAGGTAGGAAGTTGAGACAAAAGTGTTATCGTGTACTAACAATTTACACAACACGTGAATCAATATGCTAATATAGTAATCAGCACAATTTCGACTATTTTGTAGCTTTGCAGCAAGAGAGATTTGCTGCTCATATAAACTCTTGTTTAAAGATTCTGACCGTGCTGTCATATGTAGCACTGAAACAGAAGTGTAGAGCATACATTAATTTAAACCATGTTAATCCAGGTTGGTAATGCTTAGAAAGCAGGATTTTGACACAGTCTGGCCAGGCAAGTATATGATCTTCCACTGACATGTACAAATTTGCCAAAAATGGCACCATCATGCACCCCAGGGTGGCATCACCACTTTGGCAGTCACAACTTCCAGTTAGTGTGCTTGTATACCTTTCAAGGACCTAATTGTGATACTATTACCATCTCACTCCATGTGACCTAAGTGTATAAAGGTCTCAGATCTATCTCAGAGGCCACTGGGAGAATATCAAGTTGATGAACAAATGCTGCATTTTCTAACTGAGTAGTTTAGTATAGCCCAGAAACTAAGGTGCCTGTGGTTATAACATATGTGTACATCAGGAGAATTTCATTACTATCTTACCCATGTTTAGTTCTTGTGTAGATTAGACTAGATTCCCTACAGTGTGGAAACAGGCCCTTCGGCCCAACAAGTCCACACCACCCCTTGGAGCATCCCACCCAGACCCATCCCCCTATAACCCACACACCACAGAACACTACGGGCAATTTAGCATGGCCAATCCACCTAGCCTGCACATCTTTGGATTGTGGGAGGAAACCGGAGCACCCAGAGGAAACCCACGCAGACACGGGGAGAATGTGCAAACTCCGCACAGACAGTTACTCGAGGCTGGAATCAAACCCAGGTCCCTGGCACTGTGAGGCTGCAGTGCTAACCACTGAGCCACCGTGTCATGGAAACTAACATAAGCATTGCCATATCAGCTGCAAAGTGCATATCATAGCAGCAACACATGGTAAAAAGCAATTGCTATTTATAAAACAGTGTAAGTTCTCAATGGAAGACAAGTGGAAACCTCATTGAACATCAGTTGGATGACAGTCCTGGAGTCAAAGTGTTTGGATAATTAATAACACTAATTTGTGATTTTAAAGACCTGTAAATCTGCAAAAGGCAGAGCTATTTTCTTCCTGCTAAAAATATAGTTTCTGTCAGACTTGAAGCCCTGTTTTTCTTTTTAAAAAAAGAACAAATAGCTTGTTTTCTGATTTAAAAGTTTTGAAAAGGCGGTCAAAGGCTTCCCTCAGCAGAGGTACAAAGTTCTTCTGAGCAAACTATAGCTGTTAAAGCACAAAAAAAATGTCTTCCAAACTAATCGATCTTACATGAGTTAGTTGGGTCCACCATTTTGGCTCTTCAATTCAATACTACTACAGACAAAAGCACCCATGATTTCATCATTCTTCACAAGGTGCACGTGGCAACTTGTGGCAGAAACCCACTACTATAGGCCTGTGTTTCTGAAAGGAACAGTCTAAAGTGACCAAAGCAGAGGATGCAAAGAAATAGCAACAATGAAAATTAAAATGAAGCAGAAAGCAAAAAGGAATAAACGAGAAAAAAACAAAATAATTAAAACAAAAGAAATAAACAAAACCTGCACTCCACTTCTATAAGAAAAGCCCTTCAGCAAGAAATAAAAGACAAACACTTAATTATGGATTGGGAATCCAACAATGTGTTTGCTGCACTACATCTATTCAAGCAATGTGTGCAGTTTCATTTTACCAATCCAGCTATAAATGATCCCAAGAAGAGATCACTGAAAATGTTGTTTGCTATCCGAAATGAGGGGCTTTGTAAAATTAGTGCATATGGCTTTTAGTAGTACATCTGAAAGATCAAGAAAAGATCTACACAACACCTGAAGAATAACTCATGGGAAGAATTAACTTCAGGATTAACAGAATCTAACTCATTCATACGGGCAGAAATGCCAACAGTCAATAAACACGTTTGTTCTAGCATGTTGCAGCAAAGTGCATTATTTCTCCAAAGAAATTTCACAGAGACTCATTGCATTAATAATTGCCTCTACACTGATTACAGAGTCATAGAGACATAGAGATTTGTAGCATGGAAACAGACCTTTCAGTCCAACTTGTCCATGCCAAACAGATATTCTGCATTAACCTAGTCTCATTTGACAGCATATGCCCCAAATCTCTCTAAACCCTTACTATGCATTTACTCATCCAGATGCCTTTTAAATGTTGTACTTGTACCAGCCTCCACCACCTTCTTTGGCAGCTCATTCCATTCATGCACCAAGCTCTGTGTGAAAACATTGCCACTTAGGTCCTTCAGGAAAACGTTTGTGGATATATATCCTGGTCAGAATGGCATATGAGGTATTGTCAGACCTTTTACAAGCTGGAAAAGATATAAAGTTAGAGAAAGCAGTGTGAATTGTTAAACCAAGAGATTTTCAGAAACAAAATTATAAGATGAAAAGTGAGTAATTATCATATGTTAACTTAATTATTGAAATTTGGATTTCAACAAAGAGGTGGATAGGTGTGAGTTAACAAGGTGTAGAGCTGGATGAACGCAGCAGGCCAAGCAGCATCAGAGGAGCAAGAAACCTGACATTTTGGGTCTGGACCTTTCTTCAGAAATTACTTTAGCGTAGGGTTTTCTCTTAAAAAAAAGCCAGGGAGTCATTCTGGAACAGAGACCTCATCCAATATTTTTCAAAAAGCAATTGACCAAGACCCCATGGACCACATGAAAGCTGCAACCTTGCAAATGGGGCAGGAGTAAAACATGCCTGGTCCCTCAGAGCAACCACAAGGCTGTCAGAATGGGTGAGTTCTCCCCTTCCGCATAACTTCGAAGAAACCTCTGAAGACAAGATGGACATGGCAGTTGTCACAGCCTCAAAGCTGTTACTGCCTGAAGAAGAACGAGTTTCAGCTGGTACACTCCAGGCACAAGTGGAAGTCTACAGCCCGCCACATGACCACTGCCTATACCCGAGGCAGATTCAGAGGAGCCAGCCCTGGTGCAAAAAACCTCCAGGAGAAGCTGCAGCAAAAAGAATAGGCCTTTGTCTCAGGATTTAAAGGGGGAGGGGCGTATTTATTGGAGCGAGGTCAGCCAGGTGGACCTCATAGAAAATAAATTCCCTAATTGGGGCTGCTAATCTGGCCCAATCAGGGAGCCCTGTCTGACAGATATAAACAAGCATGTCAATGGCTTTGTTCACTCTGAGAAAGCTGGGTCAGTGTTGTGTACTGTGCATGTGTAAAACAAAGGGTGATGGGATATTGGCCTTCATGGAGTTATTTTACAAAAGTTTACCAGACGGATTCCTGGGATGATATGAAGAGAGACTGGATTGGGTCGGGCTATAACACAGGAAGGATTCTCCCAATTACCAGGAGTCCAGCGGAAAATTTTCTTCACCTAGGAAGTAGTGAGCCTGTAGAAATCTGACACAGAAAGCAGTGGAGGCCAAAACATTGAATACTTTCATGGAAAAGTTAATATATTGGGCCTAAAGGGATTAAAGGGTGAGGGGGGAAAAAGCAGCATGAACAGGATACTAAGGTGGGTGATCAGCCATGATCATACTGAATGGTTAAGACACAGGGCAATGTCCTTTGTGCTTGTGCTTTTCTGAATGACTATGAAATAATAATCCCTAGATGTTAATAACTCTTCTTGCTGTGAGATTGATGATCTGTCTGGGCTCTTTGTTCTGAATGAGTATCCAATGATTAAACATAGATTACGCAATCATAAGCCTTCTATCTTTGCCAGCTTGGCTTGTATGAAAATGAACAGGTGTTAGGCAGACTGACGTAAGCCTCTGTATGAGTGAAGCAGAGCAAGAACTTGGCAGCGTTAATGTATTTGATGAAGTTGGGACAAGCTCAAAAACGATCAATTTAGTTCTGATGAAACATCTGAAACGTTGGGCAGAAGCTTCTGCTCTATTGAAGGATGTGGGACATATCGAACCAGTCGGGAAAATACTGTAGAAAATGAAAAGAAAAAGCCACAACATTAAAATTGAAACAAATAACTCAATGACCTCAGAATTTCTCTATTATGCATCAACTACCTTATTTTCTGCATTTAGGTCCCATTAATAGCACAAGCCATCTCATTTCGGAACAGCTTCCAATTCTCCTCTGCTTCCTCATGAAACTGTAAAGTGCTAATTCCCCTCATGAAAATTGGAGCTGTTGCTTGCTAGCAGCAGCTTGTTTCTCTTGGCTTCTGTCTGCATTACAATGGCAATGAATATTTCATGGACATTGTGTTCCTCCACCCTTTGTCCACCCCTTGTCGTCAGCTAACCACCAGCCTCACCATGTCACTTTCCCCGCTCTCAGACCAACTCCTACACCACTTTGACTATTAACAACTTCACTTGGAAGCTCAGGGACACCTAACACATGCGTACTTCTGCCAGGTCGTGTTTCAAGCAGGGACACATATGTATCTCATGGATCTACATAGGATGTCCTTAATGAGTGTAAGCCTCCTTACTTAGCACTCACTTGCTATGTACTCACTTGGAGGCTGTCAATTCTATGGCTTGCATTGCCTACTGGCACAAAGGGAGAGGTAAGCAGCTCATCACACTTTGAGCACAAAAGTCAAGGGGATCGACCCATTGCTGTGCTACATCATTGTCACACAGAGCACATGCCAGCAGCTTAGGCAGCAAACATACCAAAGGTGCCATGGCTGAAGGTCAAAAGAGAACAGGTCTTATTGTGGCCATGTGGACCATGGTCAATCAGATGGTCCCATTGTCTGATTACAGTCCAAGGCACTGGCTGCAATCAGTCAGGTGTTTTGTTCTGATCGAGAGTGGGGATTCATGTCTTCATATTCCAGAGACTGGGCCATGGTCAGTCCTGAAGTGCAACCTGGGGGCTATGGGTGCATTTGTTGGGGTGCTGAGACTGAGGGTTTGCAACAGGGCTGTATTTGAGTGGGGCAACTCTCACTTCTCAGTTCAGGAGGTGGGCCAATGTCAGGGGTCCTTTCTGTTGGCAGTCCATGGGCTCCTGAGAAAATTCAAATCTGTAGATGTGCTTGATTGGACTGGGTCACTGAAAGTATGACTGCAGTGAAAAGGAGCAATTGAAGATAGGAGGGTGGGGTCCTGTAAAGCATAGGAAAGTCAAGAAGCTGCAGGGAGCAGGGTGGAGGGTTCATAAATCAGCTTCATGCTGGTGTCCACCTGAGGAGAGTGTATGGCTAAGAAAGTGGTGGCTCTGGGGGTAAATTGGGGACATTAATGACTATAGAAAAGGAATTGAATGTAAACATGAAGGGGCTGAATGGTCTTTCGGGATTCAGGGATGGAAACACAAGACGGAATATGGGGGCGTGAGGAGTGATCACCCTGCGTCTGAGGTGGTGCAAACTAGTCACTCACAAAGATGCAAAGCTGAAACTTGTCATCCTCGATCCAAAGCCAACTGTTCAAGAACATTATGAGGTAGCTTCCACTGTAGGCAGAGTGGGTCGAGTAAGTTACTGCTTTTCTCCTCAAGGTAGAATGAACTTATTTGAATGTGAGGTCCTGCTACGGACAATTGACTTAAACGTGCACCCGCTGATTCAATAAGCTACCCATCTGGCAGCAAGTTGCACTTCAATGGCAGGTCATTCATTGTCCATAAACAAACATTACACATCATGGACCCAAGGAAACATGATCACGACATTGTTGGCATGAATTGCCTCCTTGTCACAGCAGCTAAGAAAATGCAATTAGATGCCAACTTGCATGCGCCACTCAGGCTTCATGGGACCAATTGTATAATTTAAGCGGTGAAGAGTAGACTATCAGTGAGAAAGGTTCTGAGTCATTTGGCAGACTGAACATAATGAAATTCACTCAAGAAAATGGGAAAATCCAAACTATTAACAGATACTGGGACACCCAACACAAGCGTACTTCTGCCTGGTCGTGTTTCAAGCAGGGACACATATGTATCTCATGGATCTATGTAGGGTGTCCTTAATGAGTGTAAGCCTCCTTACTTAGCACTCACTTGCTATACACTCACTTGGAGACTGTCAATTCTATGGCTTGCATTGCCTACTGGCACAAAGGGAGAGGTAAGCAGCTCACCACACTTTGAGCACAAAAGTTTCCAGCTCTTGTGATTTATTTCAGAGTTCCATTTTTTTCTTTTGGATTCATTCACTAAACATGAGAGTTGCTGGCTAGGCCAACATTTATTGTCCATCCCTGATTGCCCAGAGGTCAGTTGAAAGTCAGTCACATTGCTGTGGGTCTGGAGTCACATGTAGACCAGACCAGGTAAGGATGACAGCTTCCTTCCCTAAAGGATATTAGTGAACCAGATGGGTTTTGCTGACAATTGACAATTGATTCATGGTCATCATTAGGCTCTTAGTTGAATAGAATTGAATTCAAATCTACTATCTGCTGTGGCGAGATTCAAACCCAGTTCTCTAGATCATAACCTGGGTCTCTGGAGTAAGATATCCACAGTATTTGGATACAAGAATTAGGAACTGAAGCGAGCCATTCTGCCTTCAGCGTCTGCAATAATTTGCTTTTATCACCTCTTTTTTACCTTATCCAACAATTAACTCATTCTCCGAAGCAACAACATAGCAATGATTGTATTTGCCATTTATACAGTTTTCAATCAGCAATGCAAGGTTTCTGACCTCCCGTAAATCTTCATAATTAACATCACCTTCATTCTCATCCACTCTTACGTATATCTGTAATCTAAAATTACCACAGAGGGCTGAGGATGACTTGTTAAGTATATCCAAGGCTAAGAGATAGACAGATTTTTAATCAATAAGGGAATCAAGGGTTATGGAGAAAAGGTAGGCAAGCTGAGTTGAATATTATCATTGGTTCAGCCAGGATTTCATTAAATGATGGAGAAGATTTGATGTGCTGAACAGCCTACTTCTGCTGCTACGTTGTCTGGCCTTAGGTACTACACGGTCAGTTAATGGCCCAGTGTGAATGTTGGTGAATGGCTCAAGTAGTGAATTGGCATGGTGTTGTAGGCTGAGTAGGTTGATAAGATAAATGGGTCTACTGATTGAAGTTGTGTGTAGCTGAGGTGATGGGTAAGTAGGATTGAAGGTAGATGAGGTGGTTAATAGGTGAAGTCATAGAAAGATGGGTGCAGTAGTAGGCATTCAGCATTTTTAGCCTACTCTGCCATAGAATAAGATCATGGCTGATTTATTTATTATCTCTCTTGTCTGCCTCTCATAACTCTTGACTCCGTTGTCTGTCTTTCCAAAAATCTTTCTAACGCAGTTTTCAAAAATTTCATGACCTAGCCTGCGCTGCATTCTTTGAAACTCCACACACACACACCAAAATAATTTCCCCTCAATTCCATCTTAAAATGGAGACTTCTTATTATTTCAAAATAGTGTCCCCTATTCTAGGCACTTTAACAAGCAGAAGTGTCCTGCTACCTATACAATCAAGCCCACTCTGGATTTTTTATGTTTCAATAAGATCCCCTCTCATTCTTCCAAACTCTAAAACACATACTCCCAACCCGTCCAACCCTTTATCATAAGCTGTTGTAAGGGTGAAGAGTGGCAAGTGAGAAAGATGACAGATGGGTGAGGTAGTAGAGTTTCGACATGTCATAGTGAGCAATCATGTTGCGTGGTGAAGGTTAATAAATTCTGTTTGGAGTGGAATTCAGAATGCCATGAGAGCAGTGTGAATATGTTGTTGGATACTTGGGGGTCAAGGATGCAGACAGGGAGTCACAGGAGATAGTCGGGTGGTTGCAGAGCTTGTGAATTTGTTTTAGGGGGTACTCAGAGAAGTCATAGTGGTAGGTTGGATTCAATGGATAACTTGGTGGTTGAAGGATATAGCTGTGGGGTGGAGGGGCGTTGGTGTTGTTTCAGTAATAGAGTGGTTCATCAGGAGGCCAGAATTAGTGGGTGATGGGTCAAGGTGTTAGTCAGGAAGGGGGAGTTTGGATTCTCAGCCTGAATGACTGGGAAGTCAGCTCTGTATTTACTCAGGTGCTTAGATAGAGTTTTCTTCAGCCTAACATTCCCTGGGTAACTATTTACCTGCATGTAACTCTATATCAGGAGACATTTGTGGAGAGCAGGGGAATTGTCCACCAAAAGTTGAAAGTTCCCAGATAATTTTCATGGAAGTCAGTACATCAGAACTTCCACGAGGTTCCGATGCACGTCTCTGTTCATATATCCAATCTCCAATGATAGGAGACCGGAAGGTTTGGATTCAGCATGTTCACTGTTAACAGTGCGTACCATCTACGAAATGCACTGCGGAAATTCTCCAAGGCTCCTTAGATTCTCCCATAAGAGGAAACATCTTTTCAACATCCATCCAATCAAGTTCCCTCAGGATCTAATATGTTTCAATTAAGACATCTCTGACTCTTCTAAACTCCAGAGAATGTAGGTATTAGCCTGTCTAGCCATTCCTCAAGAGACAACCAGGTATTAGTTTGGTAAACCCTCTCTGAGTTGCTTCCAACATTAACATCCTTTCATAAATGTGGTGACCTATGCTGTACATAATACTCCACATGCAATCTCACCAATATAATCCTGCATAACTGAAGTATACCCTCCCTACGCTTGCATTCAATTTCCCTTGCAATAAAGCATAACATTCTATTAACTTCCCTGATTACTCACTGTACCTGTGTACCAGCCTTCGGTGATTCATGCAGTAGGGTATCAAGGTCTCTGTGCATCTCAAAGTTCTGCAACTTTTCATCATTTAGATAAGATGTTTATTTTTAATTCTTTCTGCCAAAATGGACGATTTCACACTTCCCCACAGTATACTCTACTTGTCAGATCTGTGCCCACACACTGAAGGAGCCTACAAATGGATATAAATAGTTTTATGTCCTATTCACAACTCACTTCCCTACATGTCTTTGTGTCATCAGCAAGATTAGTGATCATACCTTCAGTCCCTTCATCTGCATCATTTATGTGAATTGCAAAGAACTAAGACCCCAGCATGGACCCCCAAAGAACACTACTCATGACACCCAACCAGCCTGAAAAAGCTCCAATTTATTCCTACTCTCTGCTTCCAGTTAACAAGCCAACATCCCATCCATGCCATATGTTACCTCCAACACCAAGCACTTTCATTTTCTGCAGTGATGTGGCACCATACCAAATGCCTTCTGGAAATCTAAATACAATGCACAGGCTTGTTCCCCTTTATCCACGGCACAAGTTGCTTCTTCAATGAACTCCAATAAATTAGTTAAACATGATTTCCCTTTGACAAAACTGTTTTGGATTACCATGAAGTTATCCAAGTGCCCTGTTATAATGCCTTTAATAATAGCTTCTAACCTTTTCCCTGTGACTGATATGAAGATGACTTGTATCCCAAGACTGAGGCACTATCCTTCAGCACAGTCTCCAATCTCATGGCCAGATATACGCCCACTCAACCATTACCATCAAGCCAGGGGATCAATCCTAGCTCAATGGAGAGTCCAGGAGGACACGCCAGGAGTAATACCAGGCATACCTCAAGGTGAGGTGTCATTATGGTGAAGCTACCATACAGGGTAACTTGAATGACAAACAGCGTAAGCAGCAATTGTTGGACAGAGCTAAGTGATCTTACAGCCAAAGGATCAGATCTAAGGCTTGCAGCCATGCCACATCCAGTCATAAATAGTGGTGGACAATTAAACAATTCACTGGAGGAGAAGGCTCTACAAATATTCCCATCCTCAATGATGGAAGAGCCCAGCACATCAGTGCAAAGATAAGGTTGAAGCATTCACACCATTCTTCAGCCAGAAGTGTTGAGTGGCCTCCTCCAGTGGTCCCCAGCATTACAGATACCAGACTTCAGCCAATTCGATTCACTCCACCTGATATCAAGAAACAGTTAGAGGGAAGTGAAAAGGCTATCAGCCCTGACAACATTCCAGCAATGGTACTGAATGTTTGTGGTCAGGAACTTGCTGCTCCCCTAACCAAGCTGTTCCAATACAGGTACAATTCTGGCACCTACCCAACAATGTGGAAAAAAGAGCCCAGGTATGTCCTCTACATAAGAAGCAGTACAAATCCAATCCAGTCAGTTATCACCCCATCAATCTACTCTTGATCATCAGTAAAGTGTTGGAAGGTGTCATCAACCGTGCCATCAAGCAGCACATGCTCAACAATAACCTGCTCAGTGGCGCCCAGTTTGGGTTCGAGGACTACTCAGTTCCTGACCTCATTACAGCGTTGGCTCAAACGAGCTGAATTCCAGAAGTGAGGTGAGAGTGACAGCCTTTGACACCAAAGGCTGCATTCAACCATGTGTGGTATCAAGGAGCCCTGGTAAAACTGGGCTCAATGGGTATGAGGTGGTGAACACTCGGCTACTTGGGCTCATACCTGACACATTGGAAAATGGCGGTGTTTGTTGGAGGTCAGCCATCTTAGCCGTGGGACATCTCTGCAGGAGTTCCTCAGGGTAGTGTCCGAGGCCCGACCATCCGCAGCTGCTTCATCAGTGAACTTCCCTCCATCATAAGGTCAAAAGTAGGGATGTTCACCAATGATTGCACTGTGTGTAACATCATTCATGACTCTCCAGATCCTGAAGCTGTCCATATTCAAATGCAACAAGACCTGGACAATATCCAGGCTTGGGCTGACAAGTGGCAAGTAACATTTGATTCACACAAATGCCAGGCAGAGATCATCTCCAAGAAGAGACAATGTAACCACTGTCTTTGTCATCCAATGGTGTTACCTCACAGAATGCCCAATATCAAAATCATTGGGGTTACCATCGAGCAGAAACTCAACTGTACTCGCCATATAAATACAATGGCTATAAGAGCAAGTCAGAGGCTAGGAATACTCCAAGCAAATAATACATTTCTTGATTCCCCAAGTGTACCCATCATCAACAAGGCACAAGTCAGGAATGTTATGGACTAATCCCTACTCGCCCGGGTGGGTGCTGCTCCAAGGACACTTAAGAAGCTTGATGCCATCCAGGATAAAGCCCTCTCGATTGGGACCACATCCACAAACATCCACTCCTCTACTACTCAGTAGGAGCAGTGTGTACTATCTACAACTTGCACTGCAGAAATTCACTGAAGATCCTTAGACAGCACCTTCCAAACCCACAACCTCTTCCATTCAGAAGGTGAGCAGATACGTGGGAACCACCACATGCAAGTTCATCTCCAAGTCAACATGGAAATATTTTGCGGCTCCTTCAGATTTGTGGGGTCAAAATGATGGAATTCCCTCTCAAAGGGTATTGCGGATCAACCTACAATATGTGGACTGTACTGATTAAAGAAGGCAGCTCACCACTACCTTTACAAAGGCCATGAGGAATGGATAATAAATGATCGCCAGTCAGCAACACCTTCTCCCATAAAAGAATAAAAAGCAAGGAGATTAAATTGCAATGTATAAAATTGTCAGGAGCCTACATACAGTTGATGGAAAGGGCCTATTTACTTTGTCAGAGGCATAAGTCATTAGGGGAATACGTTTAAAATGATTGGCAGAAACACTTGAGGTAAGATGAAGAAAACCTTCAGCAGAGTGTGGTAAATGTCCAGAATTAACTGCTTCAAAGGATAGTGGAGACAAAAACCCTCAATTTGTTTAAAAGGTGTTTGGATACCCACCAGAAGTGCTGTAATCTCCAGGCTGAGAACAAATTCTGCAAAGAGGAATCAGGGTGGGTAATTAATTTGTATCAGAGGTAATGGGAACTGCAGATGCTGGAGAATCCGAGATAGCAAAGTGTGGAGCTGGATGAACACAGCAGGTCAATCAGCATCTCAGGAGCACAAAAGCTGACGTTTCGGGCCTAGACCATTCATCAGAAAAGGGGGAAGGAGAGAGGGTTCTGAAATAAATAGGGAGAGAGGGAGGTGGATTGAAGATGGTTAGTGGAGAAGATAGGTGGAGAGGAGACAGACACGTTAAAGGGGCGGGGATGGAGCCGGTAGAGGTGAGTGTAGGTGGGGAGGTAGGGAGGGGATAGGTCAGTCTGGGGAGGATGGACAGGTCAAGGGGGCGGGATGACATTAGAAGAGAGGAAATGGAGGTGCGGCTTGAGGTGGGAGGAGGGGATAGGTGAGAGGAAGAACAGGTTAGGGAGGCGGGGACAAACTGAGCTGGTTTTGGGATGCAGTGGGGGGAGGGGAGATTTTGAAGCTGGTGAGATCCACATTGATGCCATTGGGCTGCAGGGTTCCCAAGCGGAATATGAGTTGCTGTTCCTGCAACCTTCGGGTGGCATTGATGTGGCACTGCAGGAAGCCCAGGATGGACATGTCGTCGAAGGAATGGGAGGGGCAGATGAAATGGTTCACGACTGGAAGGTGCAGTTGTTTATTGCGAACCGAGCGGAGGTGTTCTGCGAAGTGGTCCCGAGTCTCCGCTTGGTTTCCCCAATGTAGAGGAAGCCACAACGGGTACAGCAGATGCAGTATACCGCATTGGCAGAAGTGCAAGTGAACATTTGCTTTATGTGGAAAGTCTTCTTGGGGCCTGGGATGGGGGGTGAGGGAGGAGGTGTGGGGGCATGTGTAGCACTTCCTGCGGTTGCAGGGCAAGGTGCCGGGTGCGGTGGGGCTGGAGAGGATGTGGAGCAGACAAGGGAGTCGCGGAGAGAGTGGTCTCTCCGGAATGCAGACAAAGGGTGGGGATGGAAAAAATGTCTTTGGTGGTGGGGTCGGATTGTAGATGGCGGAAGTATCGGAGAATGATCCGTTGGATCTGGAGGTTGGTGGGGTGGTATGTGAGGACGAGGGGGGTTCTCTTTTGGTGGTTATTGCGGGGACGGGGTGTGAGGTCTGAGTTGCGGGAAATGTGGGAAACACGTTTGAGGGCGTTCTTGACCACTGTGGGGGGCAAGTTGCGGTCTTTGAAGAACGAGGACATCTGAGATGTATGGGAGTAGAATGCCCGACCAAACTGATCTCCACCTATCTGGAGATAATGGGAACTGCCGATGCTGGAGAATCCCAGATAACAAAGTGTGGAGCTGGATGAACACAGTAGGCAAGGAGCACAAAAGCTGATGTTTCGGGCCTAGACCCTTCATCAGAAACGTCAGCTTTTGTGCTCCTAAGATGCTGCTTGGGCTGCTGTGTTCAGCCAGCTCCACACTTTGTTATCTCGGCAACTCCAGCATCTACAGTTCCCATTATCTCTGATCACAATTTTAACCTCACTGCGAAGCCTCTTCCAGGATGCCTAACCTGAAGAAGTTACCCTCCTCCATCCGGAGCCCTTTTCTGATGAAGGGTCTTGGCTCGAAACATCAGGTTTTGTGCTCCTAAGATGCTGCTTGGCCTGCTGTGTTCATCCAGCTTCACACTTTGTTATCCACTTATCTGGACTCCATTTTCTCCCCCTTGGCCCAGGAATTCCCCACCTACGTCTGTGACACCACCCACACCCTCCACCTTCTCCAGATTCCAATTCCCCGGTCACCAACACCTCATTTTCACCATGGACATCCAGTCCCTATACACCTGCATTCCCCATGCAGATGGCCTCAAGGCCCTCTGCTTCTTCCTGTCCCGCAGGCCCGACCAGTCCACCTCCACCGACACCCTTATCTGCCGAGCGAAACTCGTCCTCACCCTCAACAGCTTCTCTTTTGATTCCTCCCACTTCCTACAGACTAAGGGGGTGGCCATAGGTGCCCGCATGGGCCCAAGCTATGCCTGCCTCTTTGTAGGTTACGTGGAACAATCCCTCTTCCGTACCTCCACTGGCCCTAAATCCCACCTCTTCCTCTGTTACATTGATGACTGTATCGGTGCCGTCTCATGCTCCCAACAGGAGCTTGAACAGTTCATCCACTTCACCAACACCTTCCACCCCAACCTCAATTTCATCTGGACAATGTCCAATGCATCCCTCAGCTTCCTGGACCTTTCTGTCTCCATCTCAGGCAACCAGCTAGAAACCGATATCCATTTCAAGCCCACCGACTCCCACAGCTACCTTGAATACACCTCCTCCCACCCACATTCCTGCAAAAATTCCATCTCCTATTCCCAACTCCTTCACCTCCGCCGCATCTGCTCCCAGGATGAGGCATTCCACTCCCGCACATCCCAGATGTCCAAGTTCTTCAAGGACCACAACTTCCCCCCTACAGTGGTCGAGAACGCCCTCGAACATGTCTCCCGCATTTCCCGCAACTCATCCCTCACACCCTGTCCCTGCAATAGCCTCCAAAAGAGAATCCCACTCATCATCATGTACCACCCCACCAACCTCTGGATACAACGCATCATCCTCCAACACCTCCACCATCTACAAGCCGACCCCACCACCCAAGACATTTTTCCATCCCCACCCTTGCCTGCTTTCCAGAGGGACCATTTTCTCCGCGACTCCCTTGTCCACTCCACACTCCCCTCCAACACCACCACACCCGACACTTTCCCCTGCAACTGCAGGAAGTGCTACACCTGCCCCTACATCTCCTCCCTCACCCTCATCCCAGGCCGCAAGAAGACTTTCCACATTAAGCAGATGTTCACCTGCACATCTGCCAATGTGGTATACTGCATCCACTGTACCCGTTGTGGCTTCCTCTACATCGGGGAAACCAGCTTCAAAATCTCCCCTCCCCCCACTGCTTCCCAAAACCAGCCCAGCTCGTCCCCACCTCCCTAACCTGTTCTTCCTCTCACCTATCCCCTCCTCCAGCCTCAAGCCGCACCTCCATTTCCTACCTTCTAAGCACATCCCCCCCCCTTGACCTGTCCGACCTCCCCAGACTGACCTATCCCTTCCCTACCTCCCCACCTAGACTCATCTCTACTGGGTCTATCCCCCGCCCCTTTAACCTGTCTGTCTCCTCTCCACCTATCTTCTCCTCTATCCATCTTCGATCCGCCTACCCATCTCTCCCTATTTATTTCAGAAGCCTCTCCCCATCCCCCTTTTTTGATGAACGGTCTAGGCCCGAAACATCTGCTTTTTTGCTCCTGAGATGCCACTTGGCCTGCTGTGTTCATCCAGCTCCACACTTTGTTTTTTGGGTAATTAATTTGTTGGCCAGAACAGATACAATAGGTGAAGCATCTTTTTCTGTGCAGTAAGATTTCTCTGATTCAGTAATTCTGTACAGTGCTGCACCTATGTGCAGTTTTGGTCTCCTTTTTTGAAAGAGAAAATAAAATTGCACAGTAAGAATTGAGAAAAGGTTCACTTAACTTATTATTGGGATGAAGGGCTTATTTTATAAAGAAAGACTGAAGACATGAGAGCTGCAATTGTTTAGCAGAATTACAGGTGGCTTCAGTGAAACATATATGATGCTTGGGAGGGGGTGTAGGGCATAGGAAAGTACCAAGGAGAATGTTTCCACTTTCAGAGAGTTTAGAGCTAGAGCACATGGTTTGCGAATAAGAGGTCTGCCTCCTATTTAGGATGGAGATGAGGAGATTTTATTCTCCTTCAGAGATTTATTATAATGTGAAATGGTGCTTCTGGACACCACAGTGGCACTGGTTAGTGGTTAGTACTGCTACCTTATAGCTCCAAAGGCCTGGGTACAGATCTAACCTCGGGTTTGCACATTCTTTCAGTGTCTGCATGGGTTTCAGCTCTGGTTTCCTCCTCCAGCTCAAAGGTGTGCACACTAGGTGGATTACCCATGGTGAATGTGGGATTATGGGGTTGGGATAATCGTCGGAGGGTCAGTGATGACTTGAAAGGCTGAGTGGCCTCTTTCTACAGTGTAGGGATTCCATGAAATTCAATTCAACTTGAAAGCAGTAGAGAGATAGACAGACAGAATCAATACAGTGTGAAGCTGATGAACACAGCAGGTCAGGCAGCATCAGAGAAGCAGGAAAGTCGATGTTTCAGATTTACATCCTTCATCTGGACTGGGGGGAGGGGGAAGGGACCTGGGAAATAAATAGAGGGAGGACGGGTGAGGCTGGGGGAAGGTAGGTGGGATGGTGATAGGTGGATGCATATAACGGGTAGTAAAGAATGGTCAGTGGGATGGGTGGGGTGGATCGGTGGGAAAGAAGATGGACAGGTAATATAAGATCAAGGAGGTGGGGATGAGAGGGAGGGTTGGACATGGGGTGAGGCCAGGGTTGGGGAGATTTTAAAAGTGGTGAATTCTATGTTGACACCATTGGGATGTAGACTCCCAAGGCGGAACATGAGGTATTGCTCCTCCAGTTTGCGTGTGGCGTCATTGTGACAAAGGAGAAGGGCCAGGAAGAGCATGTCACCCAAGGAATGGGAGGGGGAGCTAAAATGGTTGGCAACCGGAAGGTGTTGTTAGAGTGCAGATGCTCCGTGAATTGGTCACCAAGCCTCCACTTGGTCTCGCTGATGTAAAGGACGCCACATTAAGAGCAACAGATACAGGCATTTGATAAGGTTCCCCACAGCAGCCTCATTCATAAAGTCAGTAGGTATGGGATACAGGGTGATTTGGCTGTCTGCATTCAGAATTGTTTGGCTGACAGCAGGCAGAGAGTGGTTGTAGATGGTAAGTATTCTGCCTGGAGGTCAGTGTTGAGTGGTGTCCCACAGGGCTCTGCTCTTGGGCCTCTACTTTTTGTAGTTTTTATAAATGACTTGGATGAGGAGGTTGAAGGGTGGGTTAGTATGTTTGCTGATGACACAAAGGTTGGAGGTGCCGTTGATAGTATCGAGGGCTATTGCAGGCTTCAGCGAGACATTGACAGAATGCAGAGCTGGGCTGAGAAATGGCAGATAGAGTTCAACCTGGATAAATGCGAAGTGATGCATTTTGGAAGGTCGAACGTAAATGCTGAATATAGGATTAAAAGCAGAATTCTTGGCAGTGTGGAGGAACAGCGGGATCTTGGTGTTCAAGTGCATAGCTCCCTCAAAGTTGCCACCCAGGTGGATAAGGTTGTTAAGAAAGCATATGGTGTTTTGGCTTTCATTAACAGGGGGATTGAGTTTAAGAGCCGCGAGGTTATGCTGCAGCTCTACAAAACCGTGGTGAGACCACACTTGGAATATTGTGTCCAGTTCTGGTCGCACTATTATAGGAAAGATGTGGAGGCTTTGGAGAGGATGCAAAGGAGGTTTGCCAGGATGCTGTCTGGATTGGAGGGCTTGTCTTACGAGGAGAGGTTGACTGAGCTCGGACTTTTCTCTCTGGAGAGAAGGAGAAAGAGAGGCGACCTGATCGAGGTGTACAAGGTAATGAGAGGCATGGATAGAGTCGATACGCAGACACTTTTCCCCAGGGCAGGATTGACTGCCATGAGGGTTCATAGTTTTAAGGTGTTAGGAGGAAGGTATAGAGGAGATGTCAGAGGGAGGTTCTTCACCCAGAGAGTTGTGAGTGCATGGAATAGTTTACCAGTGGTAGTCGTGGAAGCGGAGTCATTAGTGACATTTAAGCGACTGCTGGACATGCACATGGACAGCAGTGAATTGAGATGAGAGTAGGTTAGGTTATTTTATTTTTGGATTAGCGTTATTCCACGGCACAACATCGTGGGCCGAAGGGCCTGTACTGTGCTGTACTTTTCTATGTTCTATGTTCTATGTTCTAAACCAGGTTGGAGGATGTACAGGTGAATCCCTGCTGGAATGGGAAAGGCCTTGGACAGAGGTGAGAGGGGTGGTGTAGGGGCAGGTGTAGCACCTCCTATGGCTTCAGGGCAAGGAGCTGGCTATGGTTGGGTTGGTGGGGAGGGCAGAGCAGTCGAGGGAGTTGCGGTGAGAGCGGTCCCTATGAAAGGCAGATGGGGTGGGGAGGGAAAAATCTGTTTGGTTGTGGGATCAGATTGCAGGTGGCGGAAGTGATGGAGGATGATGCCATGCATGTAGAGTAGGGGTAGTATGTGAAGACCGAGGGTCTAGGCGCGAAATGTCAGCCTTCCTGCTCCTATGATGATGCATGGCCTGCTGTGTTCATCCAGCTCCACGCTTTGTTATCTCGGATTCTGTCCTTATTTTTGTTAGGGGGATGGGTTTTTGAGGGCAGAAATGCGAGAAATGCAAGAGATGCAGTTGTAGGCACTTTTGATCACTGGAGGGGAGAAGTTGCAGTCCTTGAAGTAGGGGAACTTTTGGGATGTCCAGGAGTGGAATGCTCCATCTTGGGAACAGATGCGCCCAGAGATGGAGGAATTGGGAGTAAGCAGGAGAGGCTGGATTATTGGATACATTCAAGGCTAGATGTAATTTCTGAAGAAGGGTCACCTGACCTGAAAACATTAACTTCGATTTCTTATCATGGATGCTGTTAGACTTGCTGAGTTTTTCCAGTAATTTCTGTTTTTGTTTCTAGATATTATGTGTGGATCCGCAGGAGATGGGTGAGATGCAAAATCAACATTTTGCATCAGTTTTACTGTGGAGAAGGATGTGGAAGCCAGAGAGCATGGGGAAATAAATAACGATATCTTCAAAAATGTCCATGTTACAAAGGACAAGGCGCTGGGCATCTGAAAATGTATAAAGGTAGGCAAATCCCTGGGACCAGATCAAATGTACCCTACAATTTTATGGGAAGTTCGGAAAGTGATTGCTGGGCTCTTGCTGAGATATTTGTATCATCAATAGCCACTGGAGAGTTGCTGGAAGACTGGAGGTTGGCTAATGTGGTGCCATTATTTAAGAAAGACAGTAAGGAAAAGACAGGGAACTACAGACCGGTGAGCCTGACATCAGTGGTGGGCAGTTTATTGGAGGGGATTCTGAGGGACAGGATTCACATGTTTTTGAAAAGGCATGGGCTGATTAGGGATGGTCAACATGGTTTTGAGTGTCGCAAATTGTATCTCACTAATTTGATTGAGTTCTTTGAAGAAGTGACGTAGAGGATTGATGAAGGCAGACCTGAGAACATTGTGTATATGGACCTCAGTAAGGCGCTTGACAATATTTTGCATGGTAGACTGGTTAATAAGGTTAGATCACATGGAATTGAGGGAGAACCAGCCATTTGGATACAACGTTGGCTTAAAGTGTGGTGGTGGAGGGATGTTTTTCGGATTGGAGGCCTGTGACCAGAGTGTGCCGCACTAATAGCTGCTAGGTCCACTGCTTTATGTCATTTGTATAAATGATTTGAGTGAAAATAGGAAGCATGGTTAGTTAATTTGCAGATGACGCCACCATTGGTAGTGTAATAGACGGCGAAGAAGGTTTCTTCAGAGTACAAGGGGACCTTGATCAGATGGGCCGAGGAGTGGCAAATGGAGTTTAATCTAGACAAATGTGAGGTGCTGTATTTTGGTAGGGCAAATCAGGGAAGGACTAATATAATCAATGGCGAGGTCCTGGGGAATGTTGTTGAACAAAGAGACCTTGGAGTGCAGATGTATAGATCCTTGAAAGTAGAGTCACAGGGAGACAGGGTAGTGAAGAAGGTATTCAGTACACTTGGTTTTAGTGGTCAGTGCATTCAGTACAGGAGTTGGGAGGTCAGGTTGCAGCTGTACAGGACATTGGTTAGGCCACTTTTGGAATACTGTATACAATTCTGAAGGATGTTGTTAAACTTGAAAGGGTTTAGAAAAGTTTGACAAGAATGTTGCCAGAGTTGGAGGGTTTGAGCTATAGGAAGAGGCTGAATAGACTGGGACTATTTTCCCTGGAGCATTGGAGGCTGTGTGATGACCTTTTAGAGGTTTATAAGATCATGAGTGGCATGGATAGAGTGAAGTCAAAACCTTTTCCCCTGGGTAGGGGAGTCCAAACTTGGAGGGCATGTGTTTAAGGTGAGAGAGTAAAGATTTATAAGGATCTAATGGGCAACTTTTTCACACCGAGAGTGGTGCACATATGGAACGAGGTGCCAGAAGAATTAGTGGAGGCTGGTTTAATTATGGCATTTAAAAAGCATCTGGATAGCTATATGAATAGGAAGAATTTAGAGGGATCTGGGCCAAATGGGAAATGCTGAAAAATTTAGGATATCGGTCAACAGGGACAAGTTGGACCAAAGGGTCTATTTCCATGTGGTACATTTCTTTTGACTCTATTTTAGATAGACTCCTTAGAGAAACCTATGAGTCATCACATCACAGGTGAAGGGCCATGTTGGGAAGGAGAGACTATCATGGTAACATCAGCTGACAGAGGTATTGAAGCCATGCATCGATGGAGATAATCAACCCTCCTGAACCTAACTCCGGATCATGCAACCACTAGTTTTTAATGGAAAGCTGGCCGTTGCCTCGAACTAAATCGCACTGCGGCGTGCTGCCCTATGCTAGCCCACATCTACATCTTGCAACGCAAAGCGACGTCGAACCCCAGTGTCAATCAACTCGCTCCCTCGAAGGGGGCGTGGAACAAACCAATCGGCGCAGGCGGAAAGGCAGTGACGCAAGTAGCAGAGCTCCAGCCAATGGTGAGGGAGGTCTCTCGGACGAGATGTCAACCGCTTGTCAGAGCCTCGGCCGCTGACCAATCAGTGTGCGAAACTGGGCGGGCGGCGGGACTGAGGCCAATGGGAGAGTGGGGATTGGGGAAGGTGGGCGTACGGGAGGCGGGATCAGGCGGAACCCCGCCCCCCTCCTTCCCGGTCTGGCGGCGGCGGTGGCAGCCGTTGCTGCAGTGCAGCTCGAGGAGAGGCCGGCGCTTGCTGTCAGGCAGAAAGAGGCGTCTCCGTAAACAGCAGTAACAACAACAACAACAACACAAGCCTGCCGTGTCAGTCACTCCGGGGTGATGCGCGGCACCGGGCAGGCGGCTGGAAGCTGTGCCCGGAGGATGAGGGAGAGAGGCCGGGGCCATGGATGCACCGTGATGGGCACAGTCAGTGCACAGGCGCGCAGCCTCCCCCTCCTCCCTCCCTGCTCCTGCTAATAAACCCACCCCCCCCCATTAAAAACCTTACAGTACGGCCTGACCCTCACCAACCCCTCCACTTACAGACTCTCTCTGCCTTTTTTTTGAAAGGGACTGGGGCATTTTCCCCCTGCTCCTTTATTTATTTTGCCCACCCCCACCAAGTATTTAGGATGTTTGCAGTGAGGATTGTCACCGCTGACTACTACATGTCCAGCCCCATCAAGGGTCTGGATGTCTGCTTTTCGGAATTCCGAGAGAGCGAGGTGACCAGAGTGCCCGTGGTTCGTATCTTCGGGCCGACACCTGCAGGTAAGCTGGCCTGTGTTGTTGTGAAAATGTTGCCCACAGCACCGCAGTAACGTCCCCACTGCGGGGCTGTTGCAGAGGGGCAGGGTGGGTGTGTTCTTGTGGGGGCGTGGGTGTGTGGTTTGGTCGTTTGGGAGCTGCCTGTGGTCTCGCTTGCCATTTTGTTTTAACCCTCCCGGGGGCTAGAACATTTGCTAACGGCCTGTCTCACTGCGTGTGCACGTACAAAATCGTATTTACATGTGAGTTTAGAATGTGCACGACCACCCACAGCACTGTCCTCTGAATGGTGTTACCCTCCCACCCTTGTGTTTCTACCCCCACCCACGCACCCCACGGTGTGGGAGACTTCATGTTGTCAGACCTAGCTGTGCTCTCGTGTTTTCGCTGGGGATTGTGCGTTTTATTTTCTTTCTCTTTATTTCGAAACTACTTAACGGTCCGAGGAAGGCGAAAATCGTTTGAATGAACTGTATCCAGCGAAGGAGGGGGGAAATATGCAGATCTTTTCATTAATTGTGAAGAGGAATCTCTCTTTTTGCCCCAGGTCACCATGCAGCTCCCTGTGTTTAGTTGAACCTTTTACGGTATCGAGAACAGAACAAGCTGCTTTTGAGTTAACTATGAAGCTCAAGGGATTATATATTTAAAAAAAAACTAGAGGGTAGCCATGGCCACCCCACCGCCAATAACACAAAAGGTGTGGTTTTTAAACAAATACATATTCTCATTATCTTCCATGTATTGAAATAATATTATTTGCATACTGTAATTGTTGACGTTAGTCGCCATGTTTACTTTAGGGTATCTTGCATATCATTTTCCTGGTCAAAGCTGTACTGCACTTGTCAAATTTGTCTGCCGTTGTAAATATGGGTCGTATATCTTCTGTTGTGGAATTGAGGCGATAATTCTTCCTGCATGTTGTGAGAATGTGTTCTGCCTTTTTAAAATCAGGACGGATTTTTTCAAGCCCTGCGGATTCTAATGAAGTGCAGTGATTCAGTTTTCTTTTAAATAGAGAAGCGCTGAAGATGGGAAGAATTCTTGACAGCTGTAGATTTTCACCTTGCTTTGATATAGGCATTTTTGCATGCTTAATGTGCAGTGGATCTGAAGAGTTTGTTTACTGCAAAATATTATCTTCAAGTTAGTCTTATAGTTTGCCTTGTTCCTTACCTGAAGTTTAATTAGAGGTAGCAATCACTGTTTCATGGTTATGATTGACTTAGTGATAAGAGGCAGAGTGTTACCTGGGTCTGATAGCGTATCATAGGATTCAGTGCTGGTTCCTTTTTCATTTTAGTGTGCACTAATGATCTAGACATTAATCTAAGAGGTTTGAATGGTACGTTTGCACATAGCACAAGTGTCAGGGTAAATAGCAAGGAGGAAAGCTTTAGTACAGGACTGTTTGGATGGGCTGGTCCTATAGGCAGAACACTGGCAAATGGAATTTAACTCTGAAGAGTGGAGATGGGGCATTTTGTGAGAACTAACAAGGGAAGGAAGTACACAATGAAAGGTAGGACACCACAAAGTACAGTGGATCAGGTGGATCTTGGTGCACATGTCCAAAGATCCTTGAAAGGAGTGCAACAGGTAAACAGATAGTAGGAACTGCAGATGCTGGAGAATCTGAGTTAACAAGGTGTGGAGCAGGATGAACACGGCAGGCCAAGCAGCATCAGAGGAGCAGGAAGGCAGATGTTTTGGGCCCAGACCCTGCTAATTTGGGCCTGTTTTTATGATTTGCTTCGCCATTTTTGATTTCATGTACTGTCAGAATGACAGTTGAGTTGGTGTTGTCTTGTGATCATATCCACTTACTGCTTACCTGTAAGATTTTCTGGCGGTAGGCAAGGGCTTGGCATTGTGCTTGTACTTTGGCAATTCCTAGTGTGGTCTGGTTGCTGTGATCTCAGCGAGGAGAGCGAATCAAAAGGTAGAAACGCTGGCCACTAGCCGGAAATAAGAGAGGGGAAAGGATGACAGATATAATTGGCAGTGAGAAAGAGTAGAGTTGGTGATGAAATCTGTCAGTGGTTAGTGCAGTGGTCCCCACCTCTCAACTTCAGGGCCTGGCCCAGGAACTGTCTGCCGTTGTGTACTGGGTCCCAGTTGGGAGGGAGTCGCTGCTAGCACTGGAGAAACCAGAATCTGTTTTGTTTTTTCTCACCTTTTGGGTTTCCAGTAAATCTCCGACCCAAAGCTGAACAGAGAAGAGTCCCCTGAGAAGAGCCGCATCACATTATCACCAACTCATTCAGAATCAACCTGTTGCACATTCAGCTATTCACTTTTGTTTTACCCCTTTTGAAGCGGAGCTTTATTATTATTTGTTAGGCTATAGTTTCCAAATTTATGGTATAGTAAGTACCACCCACTTGATATTTAAGGTATGTCGTTTTAACCCTAACCCTAACGCAGCTGTCAACTAAGTTACTAGAAATTCCCACTTTCAATCCTAACATACAAATTGCAATGTTTTCCCTTCCATTAATGTAGTATTTCTTCAGAATTTATGACATTTTTGTCAGCAAGTGAGCTAAGAATGCACCTTGTTGGTGTATCTTACTGTATTTCAACTTTGTTTTTCTCGGCCAACAGATGTCCAAAGGAAGCTAATGCTGCTTTTAATGTTGATCGCCATGTACTGACACTGGAGGGTTGTTTTCCCTTTCATTCATTCATGGGATGAGGCTGTTGCTGGCTAGGCACCATTTATTGTCCATCCCGAATTGCCCAGAGGGCAGTTCAGAATCAATCACATTGCTGTGGGCCTGGAGTCACATGATCGTCAGACCACATCTGGTAAGGATGGCAGTTTCCTTCCCTAAAGGACATTAGTGAACCAGATGGGCTTTCCTTGCAATCGAGAACGGTTTCACGATTGTCATTAGATTCTTAATTCTAGACATCGTACTTAAATCAAATTCCACCATCTGTTGTGGTGGGATTTGAACCTGGGTCCTCAATGTTATCCATGTCTCAGGATTAACAATCCAGTGATTATTACCACTAGGCCATTGCCTACCCTTTACAATGTTGACGCCAGAGTTGAGATGGTTGCCTTGGGAGTGATGAAGTAGACTGGGACTATGCTCACTGGAATTTTGAAGAATAAGGGCCATTTTCAGAAACACAAAATTATGAAGGGAATAGATGAGCTAGAAGGAGGGATGTTGTTTAGACTGGGAGGTTAAACTAGAACTCAGGGGCATAGCCTCAAAATAAGGGGGAGCAGATTTAGAATTGAGTTGAGGAGGGACTTCTCCACCTAAATGGTTGTGAATCTGTGGGATTCCCTGCCCACTGAAGCAATTGATGCTATCTTGCTGAGTGAGGCGGAATCCACAAAAAGATCTGTCATGATCTTATTGAATGGCGGAGAGGTTTAAGAGGCCAGATGGCCTACTCCTTCTCCTATTTCTTACATTCTTATGATTTAACTGAATCTGACTTCTCTATTACCAGTCTACTTGACATAATGTTCCTGTCCATGACAGTATTGGGAGGAATTTACTACTACACTGTGAACACAAAGTTGTATCTTCATACTGGAGATATCATCGGTCAGGTTGTGTGATGCTACTACCCATCAAAATGAATAGATTGAGAACAGATCTAGCAGCTCCAGTGTGGTCAACTACAAGATGCAGGGTCATCAACAGCAGAATTGTATTCAGTCTCAATCTGGAAGCTTGTGGTCTTGTGTATTCCCCACTAAACAATTGTGATTAATCCTCCTTTGATGAGCAATGCAGGAGAGCATGGCATTAGCAGCTTCAGACATAACTAAAAATGATATGCTAACATTTTAAGGCTTCAATAAAAGATTATTTTTGTGCTACACGGTGGAAGCAGCGTGCGGTAGCCTGACCTGAGTGATTCACGAACCAACAAATCAGATCAATGCTGTTGAGGTCCTGTCAAGTTGGTCATGAATGTTAGTGGACTGTTAAGAGGTTCCACAAACATACATGCACCATTGACTGGGGAGCCTGAGTATGTCCAGTGGAAGCATTTTCATCAGTAAGTGCTGTGTGGATGATCCATCTTGTCCATCTCATGAGTCCCTAGCATCACCTTGCTAGTTTTCAATGTATTTACTGTGGAACAAAAATGGCTGAAGGAACTGGATATTTCCTAACAACATCCTAACTGTAGTACTGAAGATATATCACCTTGTACCAGCTGTTCCAATACATCTACAAAACTGGCATCTAGTTATATTACAAATATGTCACTTAGTATTATAGTTTAGGAGCTGACTTTGACTTGGCAATTGCATTTTAAAAATGCTAGATGAAGTGAGGGGAGTTCTGGGCAGGAGAAATTGGTAAATGCCTCTGAGGTACAGTTCAAAGGGTACTCCATTTCTCCTCCAAGTGCCAAAGGTTTGGTCCATCCAATGCTTTATGCAGCTGACCATGATTACTACTGTATTGTATGCTGAATCTCTAGATACTTGTGCTGTCTACTCTTTTTTAATGTATAAAAGCCTGCTTTTTATTGATCTTGTGCAGATAATTATTCACAATGTAGTTAACTCAGCCACATTAGGGACATTTAAACAGTCCTTGGATCAGCATATGGATGATGATGGGATAGTGTAAGGGGATGGGCTTAGATTAGTTCACAGGCCAGCACGACATCGAGGGGCCTGTTCTGCGCTGTATTGTTCTATATGTTCTATGTTTATAACACTTTAATCATTAATGTACCTACCAGAGTGATAAGTTTCTTTAGACCTCTGCAATAGACTTTTCACTATTTATAAAGAACTCTGGACCTACAAAACAAATCAAGGTGAAGTTTGAATGCAGTAAATCTGATAAGTTGTCAGCTAGAGTCAGAAAGGTAAATATTGAATATTTGTTTTAAAGTCCAATGAGATTGGAGGCACTCATTGTGGCAGCAGTTAAGGCCCCATCATGTATTTTTCACTTCAGTAAGAGATGGGTGAAAAATATCACAGTGTGGCCAACAGAATTGTGTACATACCTGAGTTTGAGATTTACTTTGCTCTACTACAGCAAGAGGAACTAGCTGAAAACAACAGTGAGTCAAGTAATTGAGGATGCCAGGGCTGGTGATTTTTCTTTGTCAAACTGGAATATGTGGAAACTCCTGGTCACAGTTACAGTTCAGGCAAACACATTGTAGTAATGTAAATCTGAAGCTGAAGCAGCTTCAGCTCTGAGTCTAACCAGTACAAAAGGGAGGGGGAAAGTTATCTTGGTTTTTTTTGTACCAGCAGCCAGTCACACACCTTAGGGTAGGGTGTTCTGATTTGTCAGCAGTCAGGAACAAAATCATGAGTGAATGTGATGCAGGAAAGGTGCAGGACTCATGACTTGTGCAATAGGTTGGTCAGGGTGTAGGAAAAGAAAGGGAAAGAGAGAGAAATAAATGTACAGAGTATGGGAATAGTATAGTGAGGAGGATTGACATTGTTTTCTGCAGCAGAGACCAAATGCTATTTGCCGCCTTGGTTCCAGGGTTTCAAACATTTCCTCAGGGAAAAGGAACTTGCACTGGAAAAGATGGGGTGGGCAGGGGGTTAGTGTTACGGGATCAGTTGTTGTGATCCATGTAAGGACTAATGACATAGCTGGAAGTAGGAAAGATGTTGTACATAGAGAATACGAGGAACTAGGCACTAAATTTGAGGAGAACCTCAAAGGCTATAATCTCTGGCTTATTACCCAGTGCTGTGTGTAAGTTTGCCTTGTGTACATAAGATTAGCAAATGACTATGACTCAAATTGGTAAGGGAGCAATGAGTTTTGGTTCAGAGAAACTGACACCACTGGTGGGGAAAGTTGAAGCTGTACCTTTAGAGTAGTCAACACCTTAACGGTCCTGAACTAGAGTTGTGTTTTTGTGAACCTGCTACTGGAAAGTAATGTTTTAAATAGTGGGGGGCAAGGGATCAACTGCAGAAAGATGTGGTTTATCAAAGAGTAGAGTTAAAATAAGAGAGGAAAATAGCAATATAGCAAATGAACATTTCTTCCTGCATTTTCTGAAGAAGAAAATCCTCAAAGTTAAGACTCCCTTGGAGAGAAAGGACAAAACCTCTGTTTCTGGATGCATGCAATATTCGTAAATTAATATTACAAATTGAAGTGAACAAATATAATCTGTTAGAGATATGACTGTAGGACAAAGATTTATATTATGAATGTATGCTGTGTGATATTCAAGAAGAAAAGGAAGTTTTTTATTCTCTTTTGGGCATCAAAGACTGGGCCAACGTTTTATTGCCAGTCCTGTTACTCGCAAGTGATGATTGTGAGCTGCCTTCTAGAACTGCTGCAGACCATGTGCTGTAGGTAGGTCCGCAATGCCCTTTGGGAGGGAGTCCCAGGATTTTAACCCAGTGACAGTGAAGGCATTGTGATTGTTCCCATGTTCTGCAGTCCTTCCCCTTTTGGATGGAAGTGGTTGTGGGTTGGGAAGGTACTGTCTAAGGATGTTTAACAAATTTCTGTACTGCATCTTGTAGATGGTATATGCTGCTGCTCCTGCATGTTGATAGTGGTCAGACTGGTACCACATCCACAGGAATTCAGTCAAGTGGGTACTTTGTCCTGACTGATGTCAATTTTCTTGTGTTGCTGGAGCTGCTGTCATCCAGATAAGTGGGGAGTTTTCAATCACACTGCTGACTTGTGATTTATAGATTGCGAACAGACTTTGTAGAAGGAATAAGGAAGTGAGTTACTAACTTTCCTGATCTGCTCTTGTTTAAATTCTTTTCTCTCATTGGAGATGGTCGTTGCCTGACATTCATGTGGTGCAAATCTTACTTGTCACTTCTCAACCCCAGGCCTGAATAGTCTCTAGTTCATGTTGCATTTAGACATGTTCTGCTTTTGCATCTGAGGAGCCATGATTGGTACTGGACTTGTGCAATTTTTGGCAGGCATCCCCAATTTTGACCTTTATGTAAGAGGGAAGGCCATTGTTGAACCAGCCGAAGATGCTGTCACCTTGGACACCACCCTCCCTGAGATGACAGGCTTCCAACAACCACAACAACAACCATTTTCCACTATGTCAGTTACAACTCCAACCATCAGCTTGTTATCTGATTCCCATTGATTCAAGTTTTGCTGTGGCTACTTGTTGCCTCACTTGATCAAATACAGCCTTCATATCAAGGGTAGTTGCTCTAACTTCACCTGTGGAATTGGCTTCTGCCATTGTTTGAACCAAGGCTGTAATGAGGTCAGGAGCTGAACGGCCCTGGTCTGGGTATCGCTGAGCAGGTGCTACTTGAAGCCCACATCCCATGAATAAATTAAAAATAACTGTTTCAGATATGATCATTACAGTCCCTGGCTATTATTGTCCTTCTTGCAAAGACCGAACCGAGGTGTTGGCACCATGATATACATAGAATCATAGAGCTGTACAACATGGAAACAGACCCTCTGCCTAAATTAAGCTAGTCTCGTTTTGGCAGTTGGGAGGAAATCTCCCCTGGATTCTTCAACATTGATTCTGCACCCCACAATGTGCCATGGCAACAGGTCACATATGGCCAAGGAAACCACCTGGTTGCCATGTACCAATCTCCCTCAGCTGATATATCATTGCTCCTATATACTGAATGTCACTTGGAGGATGCGCAGAGGGTGGAGAATGCATTCTGGATGGGTGCTTCAATATCCTTTACCAAGACTGGCTCAGCAGCATCACGCCTGATATCTGGTTAAATCCAAAGGATGTGGCTGGACCTGTAGTAGATGGGAAAGGAACCAACAAGAGAGAAAAACATACTTGCCATCATATGGTTTAGAGCGGAACATGCAAGTAATGTTCTCATGTATTTGCTGCCTTTGGCCTTCTAGGTGGTAAAGGTCATGGGGTTTGGAAGATGCTGTTTAAGGAATCTTGGTGACCTCTTTAAGTGTATCTTCTAGATAGCCCACCTTACTGCTTGGTGGTTTAGGAAATAAATGCTATGGATATGATGCCAATAAAATGGTCTGCTTTGACCTGGAACACAGCAAGCTTAGAGCTCTGATGCCTCTTTAAATGCAACAAATAACGGCAGATGCTGGAAATCTGAAACAAAAACAGAAATTGTCAGAGAAACTCTCCGATCTGGCAGCAACTGAGGAAAGAAAGCAGAGTTAACATTTTAGGTCCCATGACCCTTCAGCACTGATAAATCAGAAAAGGAGAAAAAGTGGCTAATGGGGATCACGCATAGGTGAAAATGGGCTGGCTGAGCTGAAAGCAGCCCATGCAGTGAAAGGGGATGGGTAAACTACACAGAAATAAGTGTCCAGGCCCTAAAATTATTCAGCTTGATAGAATCCTGAAGGCTGAAGTATATGGTGTTCTCCAGCTTACGCTGAGCCTCATTGAAGCACCGCAGTAGGCCACATGTTGGTCGGGGAATATGGTCGTGTTGAAGTGGCAGACATCTGAACGCTTGGCAGATTGAATGTAGGTGTCCACTAAGGGGTCACCCAGTATGTGTTTCTCCTCAATGTAGAGGAGATCACACTGCAAGCAGTGAATACAGACTAGATTGAGTGAAGTACGGATAAACTGCTGATTCATGTGGAAGGCGTAGCTGGACTCATGGATACAGAGGAGGGAAGAAATAAACGAGCAGGTGTTTATACCTTCTGTGATTGCTTGGGAAGCTGCTCTGGGGGTGTTGGGAGCAGAAGGGGAGTGACCAGTGACCTAGAGGGGATGGTCCCTGGAGAATGCTGACCAGGGAGGGGAGGAGAGGGGAATGCATGTCTGGCAGCATGCTGTTGGGTATGGCGGAAATAGTGGCTTATGATCCTTCCAGATGAAGCAACAATTACCTGCACTTCACTCAATCCACTTGGCTATATTTGATGCTCACACCTGAAATGTTAATTCTGCTTTCACTCCACAGATGTTGCCAGATTTGCTGAGTTTCTCTGACAATTTCTGTTTTTTTGTTTGTTGCCTTTAACTCTTTGGTTAACCATAGATGTTAGTCCTCTCTTTGGAATTTTTCCCTTCGAGCGTAACCTTTACTAATAAAGCAATCCTTATATTAATAAATGAAATTAAATCAATAGCAAGAAGTAAAATAGGGTCAAACGATGTAGGATCTGTGTGGGTATAGTTGAGAAACCACAAAGATGAAAAAAATCATAATGGGAGTTTCAGGCCTCCAAACAACATCATCAGGATTTGGGGCACAAGATACACCAGGAGGTAAAAAAGGTGCGTATTGTGGTGGATTTCAATATATAGGTTGATTGGGAAAATCAGGTTGGTAATGGTTTGCAAGAAAAGGAATTTGCGGACTGCCTACAAGATGGCTTTTTGGAGCAGCTTGTGTTGGACCCCACTAAGGAGTAGGCAATTCTGGATTTAGTGTTATGCAATGAGACAGGCAACTAAAAATGCATGAGGGAGCAGCTGACCAGAATTGATTGAGGGAGGACTCAATACAGCGTGGATCTGGAGGAACACAGCACGTCCGGCAGCATCAGAGGAGCTGGAAAGTGGACGTTTCAGGTCAGGATTCTGATGAAGGGTCTCAAGCTAAAACATTGACTTTTCTGCTCCTCCGTTGCTACCTGGCTGTGTTCCTCCAACTCCACAATATGTTGAGTGACTCCAGCATCTGCAGTTCTTGCTATCTCTGACTGGGAGAGGACCCCAGCTGGAAAAACAGTGGAACAGTAATGGCGGGAGTTTCTAGGAGTAATTTGGGGGAGATAGCAAAAATTCACCCTTACGAAAAAAAGTTTACTAAGGGGAGAATGAGGCAACCATGGCTGACAAGGAAAGCATATAATGTGGTGAAGGGTAATGGAAGACAGAGGGTTGGGAACCATACAAAAACCATCAGAAGACAATGAGAAAAGAAATGAGGGGGAAGATTAAATATGAGGATAAGATTGCCAGTAATATAAAAGAAGATTGCAAGAGTTTCTTTAGATATCTAAAGGGCAAACATGGACATTGGACTGCTGGAAAATGACACTGGACAAGAAGAAGTGGCTGAGGAATGGAATAAGAAATTTGTTAGTCTTCTCGGCAGAAGACACGTAATATCCCAAAGATTCAAGAGTCGGGGGGTGGGGTGGGTGTGCAGAGGTCATCACAAAGGAGAAGGTGCTAGAAAAACTGAAAGGTCTGAAGGTGGATAAATCACCTCAGCTAAACCCTGGAGTTCTGAAGGAGCATGCTGATGCATTAGTGGTGGAGTCACTGCAGTCGGGGAAGGTCCATGAGGACTGGAAAATCAATAATGTGATGCCCGTTTAAGAAGTGAGTAAAGCAAAAGGATTGTGAAGGATGAGATATCTGAATAATTGAAAGTGCATGGTAAAATAGGGCAAAATGTGCTTGGCTTCATCAAGGGGAGGCTGTGCCTGACAAATCTGGTAGAATTCTTTGAAGAGGTAACAAGCAAGTTAGACAAAGGACAGCCAATGTGTGTTATCTACTTGGGTTTCCTGAAGGCCTTTGACAAGGTGCCACACAGGAGGTTGCTGAGTAACATAAGAGCCCGTGGTGTTTTGAGGCAGAGTGCTAGCGTGGATAGAAGATTGGCTCTCTGGCAGAAAGCAGAGGGTGGGGATAAAAAGCGGCTCCTTAGGATGGCACCCAGTGACAAGTGCAGTCAGTGCTGGGGTCGCAAGTCTTCACTTCATACACTAATGACCTAGACAAGGGAACAGGGCATTCTGGCTAATTTGCAAATGATACAAATATAGGTAGAGAAATTAGTGTTAAGGAGGTAGGGCACCTGCAGAAGGATTTAGACCGGTTTAGGAGAGTAGACAAAAAAGTGGCAGATGGAATACAATATGGGAAATTGTGAGGTCATCCACTTTGGTTGGAAGATTAGAGGTATACACTGTTTTCTAAATGGAGAGAAAAGTGGGAGATTGGGGTTGAGAAAGTTATCGCTGTGATTGAATGGTAGATCAGGCTTGATAGGAGAAATGGCCTAATTTCTCCTATGTTTTATAGTCAAACAGTCTTAATATCCAATAGTAGATACGTATTACTAAATGTTCTGTAATATCCATATAGATGATCTGGAATAAAAACAAAGTTGCTGGAAAAGCTCAGCAGGTCTGGCAATATCTGTGGAGGAGAAAACAGTTAACATTTTCAGGTCTGGTGACCCTTCCTCAGATGTTCTGGAATATCCATTTACGTGTTTGCACTACCTCTCTAATGACCCTAACCTAATTTGCCAGTTCACTTTAAACATTAGTGCTTGCATGTCCTTTTTCAAATTTGAAATACTAGTCTTGGACCTGTTGCTGTTATGTTTGGACCGAAGGTAAAATTTAATCATATTACAATTGATTTAACCAGCAGGACATCTTTTTATGATGTTTATTAATCAATTCTATCTTAACCAGTGTCCAGGAGCTCCCTCCATGATGCAATTGTGACACACCATTTTACCATCCCTAATGAGTTTTAGCTAACTAACTAATAAATCAGTCAGCTTTCCTTTAATTGTTAGTCTGGAGTCACATGTAGGACAGTCCGTGTAAAGATGACTGATTTTGCTTGGCGAAAGAGCTTTGAACCAATTTTTAACCATTCACCATTAATGGTTTTGCAGTCTCCATTGCTGAAACTGCCTTTTAATTTCAGGTTTTATTAATTGAATTTGAATTTAAACCCCATCAGTTGCCATATTAGGAATTTGAACCAACGTCCTCTGAGTCTTAGTCTCCAACGCTGGATCATATAATCATGTTACCAGTACACCATTTTCTTCCGCAAACCAGACATTTGGGTTGGATTGGTTTGGGAGAGCTTTGGCAGGAAAATGCCACACTGAAGTGAGAGAACTTAGTGTCAGCAGAAATTTGAGATGGTTGTGTTGATTAGATGACAAAGCAACACTGAAAGGGTAGGTTTGGGGTTTCTGAACTATATCTGGAGGTATTAAATATTTCACTTTCTGTATAACATTCAAACGTGGAACTCCTCTTCCTCCTCCCCCCCCCCCCCCCCCCCCCCCCCCCGCCCCCATAGCACTGAGTGTGCCATAAACCCCTGGGATTGCAACAGTTTAAAAATGTGCCTTGACAGCATCAAGGGATGAGGAATAAATGCTATCCTAGTCAGCAACACTGAAATCAAGTACTTAACTGTAAGGTGCATTTGGGTACTGAATATGATAGAAACCGAGCTTTGTCGCACACCACGCGAAATTTACATTAAATTTTAAGTTGGTCGGCATAATGTGAACTCTAACTTTTAACAAGAATTGGACATTACCTGGGGGAAATGAAACTAATACTGCATAATGGAGACAGTGAGAATATTTTATAATTTGGAATGATCCAAGTGGGTTAATCTCATGATTTGAGTGTATGATGATTACAATATAAAAGGTGAACGTAGATTGGAGAGACCTTTTTTAAATATTCGGAAGTTCTTTTATTTGTCTGTTTCATATACGTGTCTGGTTTGAAAAACAAAACGGCCCATCGTGGTGCACTTCAAGCAAAATTGAGCAGTCACCTCAATGGAAGGGCTTTGGAGGCCCCAAGAAGCTGTAAGAAGTGATGATTTTTCTCTGCTACAGTTAACTTATTAACTGTTCCCGTGTTGGCCATAAGAGATGAAACTCTGAACATGACAATGCTTCAAAGAAATCCTAAAATATGGGTTGGGTTGTAATATTTTCTCAGTTTCCTTGGTAGTTTAAAGTAGTTTTTGAGTGTTTATAATTCTGACTTTTGCAAGCTGTACTGTCTCTAACTTCTCAAGGCTTCATCTGACGGATAGGGCAAACAGGTGCATGTGCTGTGTGCTTTTGGAGAAATAAACCAGTACAAAATTTGTGGCTGCTATTGTGTAAACAGATTTTTACTTCTAAATCTATAACTTTACAAATTGTTGTACTTTTGGATGCTTGTTAGTTTTTTAATTATCTTGTATAAATCTTTGGAAATCTACAAAGCAAACCAGCTCCCTCTTGTAATGTTATCCTATAGTAGGATGCAATCAGTTGGTGGTTTTTTGTTTTAGTTAATATCGCTGAACATGTTGATTAGAAAAATAGGTTATTACACCACCTTGGAGCAGGTGGGACTTGAACCCAGGTGTCTCGGTCCAGGGGTAGGTATACAACTGTACCACAAGAACCCCTGTTCATTGGTGATTTAAAAATCCTAACATTATTGTAACCATTAATGATCTCCCTCAGAATTGAACCTGAAAATGGCTGAGAGTGGGTAAGGCATAGTTTTCCTGTGGCCTAATGCTGCAACAGCCCCCTTTTATATGTAATGCATATGCTTGACGGATTCATTGGTTCACAGTTAAAACCCTAGGCATTCAAACAAAAAGGGCTGTTTTGTCTGATATGCCAGAAGTGCACATCTCCAGAGCATTGCCAAAATTGGTATAGTGGAGTATGCAATTTTATTTGATCACTGTCCATAGGGAATCAGCTGTTCAAAGGGGAGCATCTAAATAGCCTAAATGCCGATCTTGATTGGTAAAATGGCACATTGTCACATTCTCTTGTCTTTCATTCACTGATCGGTTTAATTGTCTTTATCCCAGTTTCCTTATTTCTTGAAATGTACACCAGCACAAAGGACAGGTGTGGTGGCTCAGTGGTTAGCACCGCTGCCTCACAGCAACGGGACCTGGGCTTGATTCCATCCTGGGGTGACTGTCTGTGTGGCGTTTGCATGTTCTCCCCATGTTTGCGTGGGTATCCTCCTGGTGCTCCAGTTCCCTCCCACAGCCCAAAGATATGCAGGCAAGGTGGATTGACGATGCTAAATTGCCCTGTAGTGCTCAGGGATGTGTAGATTAGGTGGGTTATAAGGGGGATGCCTCGGGGTGAAATACTGTGAAGGTTGGTGGGCTGAAGGGCCTGTTTCCACACTAAGGATTCTAAAAAGATCTAATATTTCAGTTTATTCACGTTTTATATGCCTACCCATCAGGTTCTCCAGAGGAATATTGAGATCTTGTTAACTTTGAATTTTGGATGCTATTTTAGTCGTTAATATGTTAAGTTGTTATTTTTCAGGGAAACTGGTCTTTGCTTATGAAAATTACACCCTTGTTATTGCTGTAATTTTGTGTGTTCGTGTTCACTGCTTGCATTTTGTATATTCTGTACATACATTCTGTTTTGTTGGTGACGAAGTTATACAATTTTCTGTTATATAGCTGTGGAGTGTTGACTATTCCATTTGTGTAGAACTCTTGATATGCAGCAGTACATATTTTCAATCAGCCTGTTCAGTGGCATTAATAACACCTCTGAAACAAATGAGATTGGAACCCAGACCTCCTGGCTCAGAGGTGGGTTACTACCACTGTCCCATGAGTGCCCTTGACCTCTTGGATATCCAGAATTCCCTGCTCATAATGACTCCAGTGACCCCCAACTGGCAAGTGCATCTGTGTAAGTCATTGTTGGCAACTGGTTTCAGATGGGAGCATGGATAGGAACCCATTTATTGAGGCCTGAAGAGTAGGAGGAAGAATGAATTAAATTCAGGTAAACGATGGCCTGGTGATATTATTGGTAGACTATTAATATTAGATCCAGGTAATGTTCTAGGGACCTGGGTCCAAATCCACACCTGCCCATGACACATCATGGACTATTATTTCCACATCATTATTGAATTCAGAGTCTAATAATAACTTAAACCATTGCTGATATCAGGAAAAAAAATCCATCTGGTTCCTTAATGCACTTTTAGGGAAGGGGATCTACTGCCCTTACCTCGTTTGGCCTATGTGTGACTCCAGACACACTGCAATATGGTTGACTCTTAACTGTTCTCTGGGTAGTTAGGGATGGGCAGAAAAATGTCAGTCTAGCTACTGTTGCTCACATGCTATGATAACAAAAAAATCTTTAAACTGGGTATTTTCATCAACGTATTTAGAAATTGATTGGCGTAAGTGGGTATGGTCTTGTATATTTGCTGAGCTATTAATTCAATAGTTTGAATTAATCATAATCTCTCTAATTCAAATTCGATCTGAAAATAAATGCTTTTGTGGGTAAAAGTGACGATTAAGTTTCCATAAATAAAAATAAAGCACTGCCTTTGCTGGAAACCTGAAATAAATTTTACATTTAAAGTTGATTGCGAATCTTCTTCGCTGCTATAGAACTCTGATTTTTTTTAGGGAAAGAAATGGGCCACTTCTGAGGTGGCTACAGTTACAACATTTAAAAGCATCTGGATGGGTATTTGAATAGGAAATGTTTAGAGATGTGGGCCAAATGCTGAAAAATGGGATGAAAGTTGGATTGGGGTTTCTGTGGTGTGTGACTCTGACTTCTTTTAATCCAATTTTGATCCTTGCCTGAATTTAGCCTTCAAGCTAAAGCATTGGACACTCCTAACCACTTCCACACTGGAGTGGAGGCTATTCAGTTGTATTAAACTGCCATGTAGAAGTTCAACTACATCATAAAAAAGAACAGAATAAATTAGTAATCTTTTGTTTGCATTCTTGAAATCGCAATGTTCCTTCCCACTTCTAGTATTTTGGCACAGCAATTGAACCTTGGATCAAGATAAATGTGAGGCTGGATGAACACAGCAGGCCCAGCAGCATCTCAGGAGCACAAAAGCTGACGTTTCGGGCCTAGACCCTTCATGAAGGGCCTGCCGTGTTCATCCAGCCTCACATTTCATTACCTTGGATTCTCCAGCATCTGCAGTTCCCATTATCACTGAACCTTGGATCAAGGTTGGTTTTCTGTAAAACTCTGGATTTTGTATGCAATGATTTGAGCAGAGGTGATTATTATAATGCTCACTACTTCACCACAATCTGCTGCTGAAAATGGGTACAGTAGCTCTCATTTGGTGATTCATCCTAACCTTTTACATTCTGTGTTCAAAGTATAGCAGTTAATGTTAGTTTGATAAAACTATTGCTGTTTGAATTACAGAAATAACCTTGAAAGTAATACTGCTTTCATATAAACTTTTGGGTTGTAGTGTACGTTTCTTGCTTATTTTTTGATTTCTCTCTTTTCTAGCTGAGCTTAGTACCTGAAAGTGGATCAGCCCAGGGGAGCAAGTTCTTGGTGTGCTCATGTATACTTGGGGGGAAAAAAACGGTGGTCTCTCATCTCCTAGTTCAACAGTTAGTTTGTTGCTATTTGTTATCTTCTCCCAGGAGACCATGATGCAAACTCGGGAATAAGAGAGAAAGGAAGCAGTGAACTAAGTATTAAATGTGCAAGCCTTCAGCAACAAACAGTTTCTAAATAGAGTTTGCTTGAACAAGTTTAGAAGGTAATATTTGGAAAAAAAAATTACCAGTATATTTGAATATCGAATATTTCAGTGGTGAAATATAAATGCCCTGCAATGTCCCTATTTCTTATGGTCTAATTAACATTGTACAGCAAGTATTGGAGGTGCTGAGATTGTCAACAGCAACTTAAAAGCAATAGGAGCAAATCACTTCCAGCATTTTAAAAAACTTATTCATTTGTGGGATGTGGTCATTGCTGGCCAGCCAGTAGTTATTGGTCATCTCCAGTTGGCCTTGAAGGTCGTGGTGAGCTACCTCCTTGAACTGCTGCAGTCCACGTGCTGTGTGTGGATCTACAATGCCCTTAGGGAGGAATTGCTGGGATTTTGACTCAGTGATGGTGAAGGAATGGTGATATATTTCCACATCAGGTCGATGAGTGGTTTGGACGGGTTCTTGCAGGTATTGGTGTATCTGCTGCCCTTATCCTTCTAGGTTAAAGTGGTCATGGATTTGGAAAGTGCTGTCTTCATTATACTATCACCTCTTCAGTGTTTTCTGGTATTCTCAGTTGTGAATTTTAATGTTATAACACAAAATTCTGAAATCTGGAAATTGCAGATGGGAGAGATTTAAAGTGTAGAAATTTTCAAAAGGCAATTGGATAAATAATTTGAAAGGTGAATGAATGTGGCAAAGACTGAGTGAAGTCAGTTTAGACAACAATTCTATAAACTTGTCAATGCACGAAAGAATCAACAATCTCCTTACTTGCTGTGTCGTTCTGTCACGCTGAGCACTTTTTTCTCTCTTGCTAATCAAGAATTGTTGATTTTTTTTAACACAAGCACCTGAGAAGAAGTCACTGGAACCAAAGTGTTAACTGATTTCTCTCCATGGATGCTGTCAGACCTGAGCTTTTCTAGCAATTTTTGTTTTTGTTTCTGATTTATAGCATTTGCAGTTCTTTTGGGTTTTTACACGCACCTCTGGTATTCCTTTAGCCCTGCGAAAGAAAGCTGTGATGGCGACAATATGACTTGGAAATCTTGTCCTTGTCAATGAAGAAGTCCAATTTTAAAATTAGCTGTTGGATGTTCTGCCTCTGGCTGCATCTGCATTCATTTGCCAGAGAGCAGTTAAGAATCGGTCACGCAGCTAAGGTCCTGGAGTCGCTTGTAGAGCAGACAGGGTAAGGACAACTGATTTTCCTTGAGGACATAAGTGAACCAGGTGGATTTTAATAGCATTTGACAATTAGTTACGTCGTCACAATTAGGGTAGCTTTTTTCCTGAAACCAGATTTTAATTGATTCAGATGTCACTATTTTCATGGTGTGATTTGAACCCATGTCCCCAGAGCATTAACATAGATTTTTGGATTACTAGTCCAGTGACATTACCATTATTGCTATCTCCACATTGTTACCAATTGGTAATCCTGTCTTTTATTGGTTAACATATTTTTCATAATCTATTTTGGATCCTTCACCTCTGCCTATATAATTTTATCCTTGCAGATCATGTTGTGAACTGCATTCTGTGGATGGTTTGGATTGAGCGCTCCTGGTTGTAGGAATTAGATTTCTGTATATGGCAAGACTCCAGCTTTCTAGGGGCACACAGAACATGCAAATATTCTAATACAGCAAAAGCTTTATTTGCATACCAAACATTCAAATATTAGGAAATATTGTATGATTGAAGATGCAATTTAGGATTGGACCTTTGCTAAATTCTATCATTGCTTTTCTTAAAATGGTCAGAAGACTAGGAAATCGTCAAAGATTCATCCCAGCCTCATTTGTTCCTGCACTGTTAGGACCTATTTGGGAAAGTGTACTGATTCTCAAGCCTCGTTATGCCTGGGGACGCCACAAGAGTTGATGATTTAATCAAAGTATGCAATGTTCCTGATCTGCCTGTCTGTGGAATCATATTACAGAAAAACATTGACTTAGTTCCTACACTTAACAAGAACAACTGTTTATGACAGACATAAATTCTAATCACAAATAAACAACTATGAATTATTAACATTTTGCTATACTAGTTAAACCTCTAACCCGATTTTAAAATCCACTCCCACATACACGTACAGATGCAGGCATCAAAAAAAATAGATTTTATGGGTAGAGAGAAAAGTTGGAAACCATCATTCAGTAGAACCATCTAGAGCATTCATTGAGATGATCCATTTTGTCTTGTTAGGACTTAGGACTGTGATTTTGGCTTTTTAGTAGGAGACTTTGGGCCATTAGTACACCAGCTGAAGAGTGTCTTACTTATTGGTTAAAGGCAACAGCTGACAGCTACTGTCTTCACCATCTCCTCTTCCAGAAACCCAAAGGCTTCTCACCGTATTGTTCATACCTAGAAGCTGTTCATCTACCCAGTCAGGGGATTGTCAGGCTTTGGCATCTATGACTGGTTAATTGCACAAACCAATTGGCTACTTGTTAACTAGTGAAATCTCACTCTGCTTGCACTGTCTGCTTGAACAAAGCAGTGTAACCATTAGAGTTCTGGTGATTTGACTCTAAAAGTAGCAATTCCTTCTATAATCTTGGTTTTTGAACGTCGTTTTCCATTTCATTCCACAATCAAAATGCAGAAAATAAGTCTTTACAACTGCTCTCTTCACCTTTTGAGCAATGAGATATTTTTGGCATAATAAAAGTTCTGTGCTTCAAATGATACCTTCCTTTTATCTGGTAGGTTGAAATGTGTTTCTGCAATAGTTAATTAACCCCACAAAAATCTGAGCAATAATGCGTATGACAGATAACGTCCCCAATTCTGTTTAAGGACCAAATACTAAACAACTACCTGTGAGCTTGCACCTCTGATTTTACCAGAATGCACACTTGACAGAAACCATGATATAATTGCCTGTCTCTGTTTCTTCGCAGCCAGGAAATGAGATTTTGTCATCAGCTTGATTTTATGTTTGTAGAATCTTGGTAAACGTTAAGATAAAACGATACCACTCTCAGTACTTTAAATGAATGTATTCTAAAACATTTGGAGGCTTTAATGAATTTTATACTGAATGGAGAAGGCTTCAAATCTGGCATTTATTGGTTGACTCTTAACCATCTTCTGTAATGGTTTTAGCAAGCCAATTGGGGATGGCCAACAAAAGTTGCCTACATGTTAAAATATGTGATTCATCTAATCTAATATTCACTTTGTGTACATTTTTGAGAAACTGAAGTGAAAAATGAGATACCACCTGAGTTTGAGAAGATAAGAGCAATAAAATCAAGGCAATGACTTAAATGACACAAAACATGCTTTCAACATGACAACAGTGGAGGGAGAATAAGAGGGAGTGTAACTGCCATTCTAGTTTGAAACCTGAGAATTGTTTTCTAAATTGCTATTTAAAGATTTCCAGAGGAATGAAAGGAGGGACTGTAGCGAGAACAAAGTTTACTACAAGATCTATACAGACTTCATCAAATGAGAAAGAAAAGTTCAGCAACCATTTGGATAAATGTTAAAATCGCAATGAGATTAGAAAGAAGAGAAAATCCCCTTGGACCTGGCATAACTGGATATTTTGGAAGTTTTAAAAAAAATTACAGATTGAAAGTAGACAACAGATACTAGTAACTTCTGCTAGGGAAACCCTACATTAGATTGATAACTCAAATGCTGTAGATGCAAGAAATACGTGTGTAGTTGCAAATTTCTCTTAGTTTTCCATGAGGGTGCTGTTGGAACCACGTAGCACGTTTTTCAGATACTGAGCTACATTTTTACTTATAAGCTGAAGAGAGACATTACCTGGTTAAACTAGAGAAAATAAAACATTAACAAATGACCCTGCTTTATGTGGTATGATTGTCTGTGCCAGTTTGAAGATGACTTGCTAGCTAGTGTCATGCATTGCTTTTCACTTACACAATAGCCATTTCTAATAGTGACTCTGGAGATAAAATTAATTTGCACGCCTGTGAATATGTAAGCTATCTCAAATACATACATCAAGTCCTACAATAAAAAAGTTAAACATTTTATGAAGGAATTCCCTCTGAGACTGGGTTTTACTGCCACCTTACTCCCCCTTCCTTGCACAATAAATTGGGGATATGTAAATGTAAAGTTATAGTGTGGCTAGCCTTCTGTCTTTATGCTTGTACACAAGAGGCAGCCCACCTGCCATTTGAAAATATTGTGCTGTGCGTGCTCTGATGCAGTTGGTATGACAGGAAGGAAGGGCAATGCATTTGGAGCGACAGGGTGGCTCAGTGGTTAGCAGTGCTGCCTCAGTGCTGGTGACCTGGTTTCAATTCCACCCTTGGGTGACTGTGTGGATTTTGCACATTCCTCCCAAGTCTGCGTGGGTTTCCTCCCACAGTTTAAAGATATGTGTGTTAGGTGGATTGGACAAGAGGCATGCAGAGTTACAGAGCTGGTGGTCTGTCTGGACTCAGTGGACTAAATGGCCCGCTTCCACACAATAGGGATTCTATAAATTTTTCTCTGAATTCTTTCCTTCACGAGGTGCCCTGTGTGCATTGAACCTACGCCTGGTTACTTTCTGCCCAACCTCAAAGCCCAGGCTTTCCATTTGTAGACTACCAACACCCAGACACATCTGGATCTGAATGTCACGTTTGTGCTAGTGCTGTTAACAGTTCTCGAACAATGCTTGTTTAATGGCGACGTACTGTAGGGAGTTGCGTCATCTACATTTAAAGGGTGACAACAATGAGGTGATGAAAAACACATCAAAAACTGTTGTACGTCCGTGTAAAGAAACAAAATAACCTTAGAAATAGCAAGTTTGAAAATAGCTGAACAAAGTAACAAACACATGACCTCTGATTGAAATAACTAATGTCACAATGGTTGCATAGACCAGGCACCAATATTCATTATAGATTGGCAAAATGGAGAATGCCCATAATTTCATAAAAACCGAAAGAACTGTGGATGCTGTAAATCAGGAACAAAAACAAAGTTGCTGGTGAAGCTCAGCAGGTCTGGCAGCATTAGTGAAGGAAAAAAGAGTGTTTAGTTTTGGGTCTGGTGATCCTCCCTCAGAACGGTCCCAGTTGCGAAGGAAATAAGAGTTAAACGTTTCAGGTCCGGTGAGGAAGGGTTGCCAGACCCAAAACTCAACTTTTTTTCCTCCTTCACAAATGTTGTGACACCTGCTGAGCTTTACCAGCAAATTTATTTTTTTATGTCCAGGATTTGTGTAACTGTCTGAACTGTGCCACCCTTTGTATTTATGCTGAACTTGAAGCAGACTGGCTATTCAGATGTTTTGGTTTCATCCCAAAATGGAGCTGATATTCCTCACTTGGACAGAAAATTGCTTTCAAGTGTCGTGGAATTTGTTTCCATCCACACAGTAAGGATTGAGCTTCAGGCAAATGTTAGCATTTTATATATCCAAGCTTTGGCATACACCTTTAGTTAATGACATCAGTACTTCAGTGGCCTGAGTGCCCATTTCCCAGATTAGAGAACAGAGTAGAATGGGTTGGTGAAAATTGCCTTCCTGACACTCTGCAAGATGTCTACATTTTAAGTCTAAACCATCTTGACCTCTGGCACACATCTTGTTAAACCTAAGTTTACTCAATTTTTAATAACTTGACACAGTACAGATACTGCAATTTACTGCTCATCAAAAACTTTCTTTAAAACTTGAATTTTCTGTTCCTTGAGTTAAAGTATGTATTTTGAAATAATACTCCTTTAATCTTTAAAATGTGTCACTCAATAATTGGTTGTCAAAGCATTTGAGAAAACAAGTTACTAAACAGTTTAGAGCCTTATGACAAATTTCTTTTACTCTACAGTAGTAATTACCTCAGGGTCAGTGTTGTGACTCACTCTGGTAAGCTAGCCAATATGTCTGTATATCCTTGTATCAGTTTTGGTGACTGATACAAAAGCTGTTTTAAACTTTTGCCTTGTCCTCCTCCCATGCTGTCCAGTGATCTCCTGTGTCGTCATCAATACTATCATCTTGAAGAAAATGTCTTGCTCAGTAATATGCTGGAAATTTTGAATGATGACAATGACAAATGTTAATTAGATTCTTAATTAAATTCCCAGCATGACATTTGCAGATATGAGCATTCTGAAACCAGGCCACTCTTGATAACTTCTAGGATAGAATCCCTACAGTTTGTAAACAGGCCCTTTGGCCCAAAAAGACCACACCAACACTGACCATCCCACCCAGACCCATTCTCCTAGTCTACACATCCCTGAGCACTATGGGTAATTTAGCATGGCCAATCCACCTACCCTACACATCTTTGGACTGTGGGAGGAAACCAGAGCACCCAGAGGAAACCCACATACACATGGGGAGTAAGTGAAAATTCCATACAGACGGTCACCCGAGAGTGGAATCGGAACGGGGGTCCCTGGTGCTGCGAGGCAGCAGTGCTATAACCACTGAACTACCGTGCTGTGAGATCAGAGGAGAGGATGGGAGGAAGACAAGGTAAAAGCTTAAATGCTGGCATTTGAATTGTTTATTCAGTCATGGGACGAGGGTATTGCTGGCCAGGCCAGCACTTACTCCCCATCCCTAATTAGACAGTAATTACAGATATTTAAAAAATTAACTTTAAATTCCACCATCTGCCATGGCATAATTTAAACCCTGGTCCCCTGGACATTACGTGGGTCTCTGGATTAACAATCCAGCGATAGTACCAGTAGGTCATCACCTTTCATATTGATTTATGTATCCTGTTGCAAACTCTACTGAAAGAAGATTTGTGTGGTGGACAAAGTTTTTGAGGGTGTGATTAATACAAAAGGGCAAACCCTGACTCCCATGTCTGTGAGATTTGTTTGGTAATTTGAATAAGTGTAACACATTGCAGTTTTGGGAGGAGATGCACCCCTAATAGTATTATCACTGGACTGTTTAATGCAGACACCTAGGTAATCATCTGGGGGTCCACGTTCGAATCCTGCCATGGCAGATGGTGGAATTCGAATTCAATTTTTAAAATTCTGGAATTAAGAGTCTAACGATGATCATGAATGCATTGTTGACTGTCAGGAAAATCTCATCTGGTTTAGTACTGCCCTTTTTAGGGAGTGAAACTGCCATCCTTAACTGGCCTGGCTTACATGTGATTCCAGACCCAAAGCAATGTGATTAACTCTAACTTTTAACCACCATCTGGGCAATTAGGATGGGCAGTAAATGATGGCCTGTCTAGCACTACCACCTCCCTATGAATGAATAATTGAAAATAAATCATGGGAGTGAAGAATGTTCCTTGAACTGAATATTATCTCCAGTCAACCGTTTTCTGTTCTCCCATCCAAATAAACCTTGCTTCCCTTGCCTTTGCACACAGTTGTTTGTAATCCTACATTAAAGGCATAATGGTATTGAAGCTTTACATATACAAGCATTTGAAAGGGCAGTCTGTATGATTGAATGAGTGTTGGTAGATCGGTGTGCTCTTTTTATTTTACTTCTCCCATAAATGGCAAGTTTATCCCGAATTGTGATTCTCCCTTTGTTCAGCAAAGTTTGCAAGAAAAATATTTTTAGCAGAACAAGGTAGATTAAGCAGATGTGTAAACTTAATATGCTATACTTACATACTTAGTTTACTACAATACATTTTCTATGTTTAAAACTTGACTTGATCTTTGCTCTGTTATAAACTTGAATCTGCCTGTCACTTCATCTGGTAGAACCATTTAACCTAACTTGCCTTTGCCTTTTCCTTCTCTTCGTTACATTTTTCCCACATGTAATATTTCCCCTTCTCTGTCTCATTCCTGTTCTGTATCTGTCTGATTTGAGAAAATTGCAGAGGAGCAGCTGTGTCTTTCATACATCTATTTTTCAGCCAAAGACTGCCATTTGTGGTAGGCTTGCCAAGGTCTGGTCACTTGTATTATTTACCACAAAATGTGTCTTGCAGCAGTTGTTTTCACTCTCTGTTTAGTTAATTTTCACACTTGCAGAGATACAGCTGCTATTATCACATCTCATGATGTAACCCACCTATATCTTTTGCAATCTGCATTTTTTGCCTACCCTCAGTTAAATGTTGATTGAGCAGTTAGTGAGACTTTGAACTAATGACTACTTTAGCTGTAATGAAATTCTAATTTTAAATAGCAGTTTGTATGTTTTCTGCCTTGCTGCTGTGGCTTAGGAAATGCAATATTTAACTACAACCAAGTAAGCTTCAATACTGAAAAAAAATCTGGAATCAAGAGTCTAATGATCGTGAATGATTGATCGCTGATTGTTAGAAAATCCCATCTGATTTATTAATGTGCTAGAGGGAAGAAATCTGCCATCCTTGTCTGGACTGGGCCTACATTGTCAACCCAAACCTAGAACAAACGTAGTCATTTCCTAACAGTCATCTGGAATGCCATTCAGTTGAATCAACAGCTCAAAAGGATACAAGGAATGAAAACACATGAACTGTCTGGCATCAAATAAAACACTGGACACTATAAACAGTAAATACAGCCCTGTTAAACATTACAATGTCCATTCCCTTAACACTTGGCCTTTTGCCAAAACTGGGACCACTGTCTCTCAGACTATTCAAGCACCAGATTGACAGTTGTGGTCACTGGTTCATACTTGCATACAATGCCGCGAAGGTTCATGGCATCAGGTCAGACACTGGGAAGGAAGTCAACCTGCTCATTGCCATGGATAACTAAACAACTCAATTGAAGGGAGGGTTTCACAAATATGCCCATTCTCCCACAATGGGGGAGCCCAGAGCATTAGCAACAACCTTCAGCCAAATAGTACTGAGTGGAAGATCCATCTTAGTATCATCCGCACATCCCCAGCATCTCAGATGCTGGCTTCAGCCAATTCAGTTCATTCCACATGGTATCAAGAAATGTTTGGAGGCACTGTATACAGCAAAGGCTATGGACCCTGACAGCATTCTGGCAGTAGTACTGAAGACTTGTGCTAACCAAACTGAGACTCTTTGCAACTGGATCATTGTCTTCTTGACCTGCAGACAGTAATCAGTGAGGATGGGTGACAACACCCCCTCTTCAATAATCCTTAACACTGGTACGCCACAAAGCTGCGTACTTAGCCCCTTACTCTGCTCCATATACACCAATGACTGTGTGGCCAAATTTAGTCCTAACTCCATTTACAAATTTGCTGTGATGACACCACTGTAATGGGTTGGATCTCAAACAATGACGAGACGGAGAGAGAGAGCGTTTGATGACTTCTTGTAAAGACAACAATCTCTCCCTTAGTATCAGCAAAATGAAGGAGTTGGTCATCAACTTCAGGAAGAGGAGTGGGAGACATGCCAGTGCCTGTATCAATGGCGCTGAGATGGAGGTAGTCGAGAGCTTCACGTTCCGAGAAGTAAATGTCGTCAACAATCTATCCTGGTCCATTCAGGCTAATGCCACAGTTAAGAAAGCACACCAATGCCTCAACTTCCTCCAGAAGGTTAAGGAAATTTGGAATGTAGATAATACCTCTTACAAATTCTTATAGATGTAATGTATAGATGCATCACAATGTGATTATGGCAACTGCTTTGCCCAAGTCCCCAGGAAATTAGAGTTGTGAGTGTAGCCCAGTCCATCACGAAAACCACCCTCCCTTCCATTGACTCGGTCTACCATTCCTGCTGCTTCAGGAAAGACCCCTCACCCTAGTTGTACTCTCTTCCACCTTATTCCATTGGGCAAAGATACAGAAGTTTGAAAACATGTACCAGTAGGTTCAAGAACAGCTTCTTCCCTACTGTCATCAGACTTGTGAACAAGCCTCTCATTTTTGGTTGATCTTTCTCTGCACCTTCTCTGTAGATATCATGCTGCATCCTGTTACCCTGATGTAGTTATGTAAGGTATGATTTGTCTGAGCGCACAGCAATAATTTTCACTGTACCTTGGTATATGTGACAATAATAAATCAAATCTAGAACCTGCTGCACTAGCAGCCAAGCTATTCCAGTCTAGCTGCAACATTGGTATCTGCCTGGTAATATGGAAAATTACCTCTGTCCTGCACACACAAGCAGGACAATTCCCACCTGTCCAATTACTACCCCAGCAAATTACTTTGTCATCTGTAAAGTGATAGCATTGTTGGTGACAACTTTCATCAAGCAGCACTTGCTCAGCAATAACCTTGTACATTCCTGCAAGAGCATTATGGCTATTCTAGGTCTGCCTACATTTAGTGAATTCTAAACAATAACCTGAGAATGAGGATGGTGATGCATTGATAAGTGATTTTTTAAAAAAGTCAGCTGTCCATGATAGGAATTGTACAAGTAGATCATGTGTTGACTACTCCCACTTTTTAAATACATTCATTCATGTGCTGTGAGTGTTGCTGACCAGACCAGTGTTTATTGGTCCAGAGGGCTGTTAAGAGTTAACCACGTTGCTGTTGGTCTCACATCAGACCAGGTAAAAATGGTAGTTTCCTTCCACAGTGTGGTCAGTGAACCAGAAGAGCTTGTCCAGTAATTGACATTGGTTTCACAGTCATCATTAGACATTTCATTCCAGTTTTTTAAAAAACTGAATTCAAATTCCATCTGGCGTGGCAGGATTTGAACCCAAGTCCCAACAACATTACCTGCATTCTGGATTACTAGTTCAATGATATCATATACCATCACCTACCTTATAATATATGGTAGTGTAGAATTATTGATGCCCTTTATGGGAAAAAATCCATTGTTTGTGCCCAATCAGACCCTTGCATGACACTCCATCATCTCGAATGACCTATCAAGCCATTCAGTTACATCAATTTTTTTCCAAATTCAAGAATGTCAAACATACAAGCAGAGAATAAAGAAACAGAAGTAGGCCAATTAGCCTTACAAGCAGGCTTTGCCATTTGATAGGATCATGGCTGGTCTTCCATCTCAGTAGCCTCTTCCTGCTTTCTACTTCTATTGCTTTAGTCCTAAGGACTATATCTGAATCTTTCTTCAGTGTTTTGATCTCAACAGTCTCCTGTTGTAGAGAATTCCATTCTCCATTCTCTGGTTCACCATTCTCTGAATTTCTCATTATCTCATTGCTGAGAGGCCCTCCCTATCTTTGGTCTTTGACCCCTGCTTCTGAACTCTCCAGCTATTGAGAACGTGCATCCTTCATTTACCCTGTCTAAGCCTGTTAGAATTTTGTCGATTCCCTTGCTCCTAATGCTCCTAAACTGTAGTGAATATAGTCCTCACCAAGCTCTGTACGTATGTTCTACCATCACTGGAATCAGTCTGGTAAACCTTCATTCCAATCCCTGAATAGCCAGAACTAGGAGACCAAAACCATGCACACTATTCCTGTGATAAGCACTGCTGCTACTGAGTGTTTGTGAAGGAATGTGCTGTACAGTTAAATCCCTACTCCTGTACTCAAACCTTCTTGCTACGAAGGCCAACATCATTTGCTGCCTTCACTGCCTGCTGCACCTGCATAAAAGCTTTCAGTGGCCTTATACTCTGGCCTCCTTGCATCTCCCCATTATCGGTTTGTCCCCATTTGGGTAACCTGCCACTTACTTACCTTGTCCAAATTACACTGGAACTTCTCTGCATCACACCTGCAACACAACCTCCCACCCAGCTTTGTGTCACCTGCACATTTGGAGATATGACTCATAGTGGGTGGACAATGGCCTAATGGTATTAACAGTGGACTGCTAATGTACAGACCCAGATAACATTCTGAGGAAATGGGTTCGAATTCTGCCATGTCAGATGGTGGAATTTGAATTCAGTAAAATATCTGGATTAAGAATCTAATAATAATCATGAACCCATTGTTTGCCAAAAAACCCACCTGATTCACTAATGTCCTTTAGGGAAGGAAACTGCCATCCTTACCTGGTCTGGCCTACATGTGACTCCAGACCCTCAGCAGTGAGGTTGACTCTGAACTTCCCTCTAGGCAATTAGGGATAGGCAATAAATGCTGCCTGGTCAGTGACGTCCTCATCCTGTAAATGAATAAAGTTACCAGTTCTCCAACCATTTCAGCGCATGCACTGTAATCCCATGCACTTTAATTTTGCATGCCAGTCTCATATTGGGATCTTATTGAAAGCCCCCTGAAAATCCAAGTAAACCAAATCCACTGGCTTCCCCTTATCCACTCAACTGGTTACATCATCAAAACATTTCAGCAGATTTTCCATGAATGATTTGGGTGGGTGTCACAGGCTGGTCCAGCATTTACTGCCTATCCCTAGTTGCCTCCAAAGATGTTGAGCTGCCTTGTACTGCTGCAGTCCATGTACTATAAGTGGACCCACAATCCTGTTTGGGAAGAATAGGTCAAAATTTTGGACTATGACACTGAAGGAATGGTAATAGTTTTCCAAGTCAGAATGATGAATGGCTTGGAGGGGAACGTGCAATGGTGTTTCCCTGTATTTTTTGCCCCTGGTACTTTGAGATGGAAGTGATCATGGATGTGGGAGGTCCTATCTAGGGATCTTGCTGAATTTCTGTAGTGCATTCTTGTAGATGGTAAACCCTGCTGCTACTGAATGTCAGTGGTGGATGGAGTGATGTTTATGGATGTGGTGCCAATCAAATGGGCTCCTTTTGTTTTGGATGGTGTTGAGTTTCTAGAATGTTGTTGGATCTATAACTATCCTGGCAGCTGGGGAATATTCATTACATGCCTGACTTGTGTTTTGTAGATGTCAGGCTTTGGGGAGTCAACAGTCAAACTGCTTCAACAGGTCAGTTTAAAGACGCAGCACGATTTCTTCCACCAGTTATAAAAGGAGAATTATTTTTGGCTTTAGGATAAATACAAATTTTCTTGTCAACAAGTTTGTATAATAGAACAGTCAGCCAGAATTTTGAATTTGAATAGCTCACATCACAGTTCCTTTCTCCGTTTGGCATAACAATCCCGTTGACAGGGATTTGGGATCCTTAACAGCAGGGAGGCAAGTGCGAGGCTGGAAGGAAATACAGTAATCAGAAACAGCAAGTTGAAGAGATAGGGAATGAGGAATGCCTGTTGGATTAAATTGCATCTATTTCAATGTAAGAGACTGACAGGTAAGGCTAATGAAGTCAGGGCGTGGATAGGTACGTGGGCCTGGGATATTATAGCCATTACAGAAATGTGGCAAAGGGAGGGACAGGATTGACAGCTTAATGTGCAGGGTACAAGTGCTTTTGGTGGGACAGAGGTGGAAGAAAGAGGGAAGGGGGAGTTGCATTTTTGATTCAGGGGAGTATCGCAGTCGTCAGAGATGAAATAACTGAGAGACCATCCAGTAAGACTTTGGGTGGAGCTAAGAAATAAGGGAGTGATGACATTATTGACTATGAGGGCCTACAGTACAACACCAATGAGAGTTAGTGGAACAAATATGCAGAGTGTTTGCAGAGACCTGCAGGAGCAATAGGGGTGATTATAGTTGGGGGTTTTAATTTTCCTAACATTGACTGGGACTGCCATAGTGTTAAGGGCTTAGATGAGGTTGAATTTGTTAAATGTGTTCAAAGTTTCCTCAAGTTGTATATAGAGGGTCCTTACTCAGGGGCAAAACTCGACCTACTCTTGGGAAATAGGGCAGGACAGGTGACTGAGGTGACAGTAGGGGAGCACTTTAGAATTGTGGTCACTGGTTCTATTAATTTTAAATAGTTACAGAGAAGGAGAAAACTGGTTCACAGGTTCAAATTCTAAACTGGGGCAAGACAAAATTTGATGGAATTAGGAGTTTGTTGGGTTTGATTGGAGTAACTTGTTTGCAGGCAAAGCAACCTCTGGCAAGTGGGAGGCTTTTAAATGTGTGATAGCTAGATAGATAATTCAAGGTCTGTAAGAGAACACGAGCTACGAAAGAACTAATATATTTGGGCATTGGCTAAACCCAAAACACTACATGTGTAGAGTCTCCCACCCATTCTCCTCCTCTAACCCAAAAGAAGACTGTGCGGAGGGTCAGTAAGGTAAGGCTTTTTTTTATTCTTCTGGAAAACTAGAGTAGAGGGAATGGAAGCTAGGGCAGTTGCATGCTCCTCTTGCAGGATATGGGAGGTTCACTGACTTCACCTGTGAGAAGTGCACCCAACTCTAGCTCCTCAAAAACCATGTTAGGGAGCTGGAGCTGGATGAACTCCAGATCATTCAGGAGGCTGAGGGGGTGATAGAGAGGGGTTATTAGGAGGGGGCCATACCCAAGGAACAGGGAAAAAGGTAGCTAGATGATTGTCAGGAAGGGGATTAGGCAGACATGGCAGGGATCCCCTGTGCTCTTCCCCTCAATAATAAGTCTACCGCTTTGGGGCTCTGAGAGATAGCATTTATGATCACTTGGAAAGGCACAGTTTGATTCATGATAGCCAGCATGGATTTGTGAGGGGTAGATCATGCCTCACAATCGTTATTAAATTCTTTTGAAGAGGTGACCAAACACATGGATGAAGGTAGAGCAGTGGCTATGATATACATGGGTACATGGATTTAAGTAAGATATTTGATAAGGTTCCCTGTAGTAGGCTCATGCAGAAGGTAAAGAGGCATGGGATGGGGGAAATGTGGCAGATTGGATTCAGAATTGGCTGACCCTTAGACAAACGGTGGTAGTGGACAGAAAATATTCAACATGGTGCTCAGTTACGAGTGGTGTACCACAAGGATCTGTTCTGGGTCCTCTTCTATTTGTGATTTTTGTAAATGATTTGGAAGAAGGATTGGAAGGGTGGATTAGTAAGTTTGCAGACGACGTGAAGGTGGGTCACGTTGTGGACAGTGTGGACAGCTGTTGTAGGTTACAAAGGGATATTAAAGTTCTCAGTTCATTAAGTTCTGAAGAAGGGTCACCGGACCTGAAACGTTAACTTTGTTTTCTCCTCCACAGATGCTGCCAGGCCTGCTGAGCTTTTCCAGCAACCTTGTTTTTGTACAAAGGGACATTGATAGGATGAAGAATTGGGCTGAGAAGTGGCAGATGAAGTTTAACCATGAAGAGTGTGAGGTGATTCATTTTGGAAGGGCAAACTTGAAAGCAGAATACAAAGTTAACGGAAAGATTCTTGGCAGTGTGGAGGAGCAAAGGGATCTTGGTGTTCATGTCCACAGTTCCCTGAAAGCTGCCAACCAGGTGGATAGAGTTGTTAAGAAGGCATATGGTGTGTTCTTTCATTAATAGAGGGGTTGACCTCAAGAACTGTGTGGTTATGCTCCAGCTATACAAAAGCCTGGTTCGACCACATCTGGACTATTGTGTCCAGTTCTGGTCACCTCATTACAAGAAAGATGTGGAAGCATTGGAAAAGGCTCACAGGAGATTAACCAGGATGTTTCCTGGAATGGGATGGAAGGTCTTAACGAGGAAAGGTTGAGAGAACGTGGGCTTTTCTGTTTAGCATGATGAAGGATGAGAGGTGACTTGATAGAGGTGTACAAAATGTTCAGAGATATAGATAGAGTAGACCACCAGAGACTTTTTCCTAGGTTGGAGGTAACAAATGCAAGGGGGGATAGTTTTAAAGTGAGTGGAGACAGATATAGGGGAAATGTCAGAGGTAGGTTCTTTACTCAGTGATCGAGGTCTGGAACGCATTGCCGGAGAGATTAGTAGAGTCAGCCTTAAAAGGGGCATTTAAGTCTCTATTAGATAGGCATTTGGATGATAGTATGAGATACGGATGGAGGTTAGATAGACCTTAGGATTCGGGTAAAAGTTTGGCACAACATCTTGGGCCGAAGGGCCTGTCCTGTGCTGTACTGTTCTATGTTTCTCAAAAACGAGGAGGCATGGCTCCAGTAGAGGCAGCTGGGATTAAGGGAATCCCTGGAGGTACATAGGCAGTGCAGGAGTTTACTGAAGAAGGAAATCCGGAGGGTGAAAAGGGGGCATGAGGGAGTTTTGGCTAACAAGATTAAGCTGAATCCAAAGAGATTCTTTCATTATATTAAAGGAAAAGGATTAACTAGAGGCAGAATAGGAACGCTCAAGAACCAGAGTCGAATACCTCTCCTGTGTTTACTGTGGAGAAAGACATGAAGACTTCGGAAGTTAGTGGCGATATCTTGGGGACAGCCCTGATTAGAGTGGAGGAGGTGTTAAAAGTATTAGAATGTATGAAGGTGGATCAATCTCCTGTTCCTGATTAGATATGTCCAAGAACCCCGCAAGATGCTAGAGGAAAAAATTGTGGGTGCCCTGGCTGATATATTTGCATCATCGTTAGCTCCTGAAGACTGGTGGGTAGCAAATATTGTGTTCTTGTTCCAGTTTAACTGCAAAGAAAAATACCTGGGAATGATAGATCTGTAAGCTTAACATCTGTGGTTGGAAAGTTACTTGAGAAGATTCTGAGGGATAAGATGTACATGCATTTAGAAAGTTAGGGTTTGATTAGGAGTAGTCAGTATGGCATCGTGCGTGGAAGATCATACCTTACAAATTTATTACAGTTCTTTGAAGTGATAGGAAGGTTGATGAGGGCAGGGTGGTAGACGTAGTGTACATGGGTTTCAGTAAGGCCTTCGATAACTTTCCACACGTTAGGCTGCTCTGGAAGGTTAGATCAAATGGAATCCAGGGAGAGCTGGCAATTTGGATGCGATATTGGCTTGATGGTAGGAAGCAGAGAATTGTAGTGGAAGATTGCTTATCAGAGGCCTGTGACTAGCGGTGTGCCCCGGGTTGGTACTGGGCCCATTGCTGTTTGTTATCTACATCAATGATTTCGATGAGAATGTACAAGGCATGATTAGTAAGTCTGTGGATTACACTAAAATAGGATGGAATTGTGGACACTGGCAAAAGCTATCATCTATTGCAGCAGGATCTTGATCAGCTGGGTAAGCGGGCCAAGAAATTGCAAATGGAGTTGAATATAGATAAGTGAGAAGTGTTGCAGTTTGGAAAGTCAAAACAAGGCAGGAGTTTCGTGGTGAATGGTAGGTCTTTTGAGTGTACCTTGGAAGATCCTTGGAGTTTAAGTGCACAGTTCTCTGAAAGTGGAGTCACAGGTAGGGCAGTGAAGAAGGGATTTGGCACGTTGGCCTTAATCAGTCAGGGCATTGAGTATAGAAGTTGGGATGTTATGTTAGAGTTGTACAGGATGTTGATGAGGCCGCACTTGGAATATTAGAACATAGAAAAGTACAGCACAGTACAGGCCCTTCGGCCCACGATGTTGTGCCGTGGAATAATCCTAATCCAAAAATAAAATAACCTAACCTACATTCCCCTCAATTCACTGCTGTCCATGTGCATACCCAGCAGTCGCTTAAATGTCATTAATGACTCCGCTTCCACGACTACCACTGGCAAACTATTCCATGCGCTCACAACTTCCACACGAAACAGATGCCCTAAACTGATCTAAACCCATTTACCAACATTTGACGCATATCCCTCTAAAACCCTTGCTATTCATATACCTATCCAGATGCCTTTTAGATGTTGTAATTATGCCTGCGTCCTCCTCCACCTCTGGCAGCTCGTTCCGTGCATGCACACTTTCTGTGTGAAAAGTTTCCCCATAAATCCCTTTTTATTCTTTCCCCTCTCACCTTAAACCTCTCCCTTCCAGTTTTGAACTCTTCTACCCTGGAGAAAAAGGCCTTCGCTATCCACCCTATTCATGCCCCTCATGACTTTATAAACCTCTAAGATCATCCCTCAGCCTCCACTCCAGGGAAAATCCCCAGCCTATTCAGCCTGTCCCTAAAACTCAAACCCTCCAGCCTTGGCCACATTCTTGTAAATCTTTTCTGAACCCAATCAAGTTTAACAACATCTTTTTCCATAGCAGCAATGAATGCAATATTCAAAAAGTGGCTTCATCAATTTCCTGCACAGCTGCAACATGACATCCCAACTCCTATACTTAATGCACTGACCCATGAAGTTACATGTGCCAAACCCTACCTTCACCAATCTGTCAACCTGCAACTCCACTTCCAAGGAACTATGCACCTGCACCCCTAGGTCTCACTGTTTAGCAACACTCCCTAGGGCCCTACCATTAACTGTACATGTCCTGCCCTGGTTTGCCTTACCAAAATGTAACGTCTCACATTTGTCTAACTTAAGCTCCAGCTGCCCATCTGATTAGTGTCCTGTCATACTCTGTGAGATAACCACCTTCACTTTCCACTATACCAGCAATTTTAGTGTAATCTGCAGATTTACTGACCATACTTCCTATATTCACATGCACATCATTTATATAAATGATAAAAAGTAGAGGACCCAGCACTGATCCTAGTTGTACACTGCTGGTCACAGGACAATTTCAGGGCACAAGCGTGCTGTGACACGCTGGTTGCAAACTCATGATTCTATACCTCTGCTCTTGAGTGCTGCCTTTACCAGGGTTTCACTATAGATAGAAATATATAGGGGCTGCAATATCATTGAATTTAACTACCGGCACAAGCCCACAATTTTGGGAGCAGGATATGAAGTGGTAGTTTTGAGACCTTTGTAATGCTGCCACACATCGTACCTTGGTGAATCGGGGAATTTATGTAGAACATAGAACAATACAACACAGTACATGTCCTCTGGCCCATGATGTCATGCTGAACTTTTACCCTAAACCGAAGGTCTATCTAACCTCCAATACTACCTTATAGTATCATCCAAATGCCTATCTAATAGCTGCTTAAATGCCCCTAATGAGGCCGACTCCACTACCCTCTCCATCAATGCATTCCACGCCCCTACCATTCTCCGAGTAAAGAACCTACTTCTGACGTCTCCCCGATATCTACCTCCTTTCACTTTAAAACTATGTCTCCTCGTAAAAGCTACCTCCACCCTAGGGAAAAGTCTGTGGCTGTCCACTCTATCAATACCTCTGATCATTTTGTATACCTCTGATCATTTTGTACACCTCTATTAAGCCACCTCTCATCCTTCATCGTTCTAAAGAGAAAAGCCATAGTGCTGTCAGCCTTTCCTCGTAGGACCTTCCCTCCATTCGAGGCAACATCCTGGTAAATCTCCTCTGGCCCTTTTCTATCTCTTTCACATCTTTCCTGTAATGAGGTGACAAAACTGGACACAATACTCCAGATTTGGCCGAACCAGGCTTTTGTATAGCTGGAGCATAACTTCATGGCTCTTGAACTCAGTCTCTCTATTAATGAAAGCTAACACACAATACGCCTTCTTAACAACCCTAACCACCTGGTTGGCAGCTGTCCGAGAACTGTGAACATGAACTCTAAGATCCCTCTGCTCCTTCACACTGCCAAGAATCTTTCCATTAACCCTGTATTCAGCTTTCAAGTTTGTCCTTCCAAAATGAATCACCTCATACTTTTCAGGGTTAAGTTCCGTCTGCCACTAATCAGCCCAGCTCTGAATCCTATCAACGCCCCTTTGTAACCTAGAACAGCCCTCCACACTGTCCACAACGTGACCCACCTTTGTATCATCTGCAAACTTGCTAATCCACCCTTCCACTCCTTCATCCAAATCATTTATAAAAAAAATCACAGATAGAAGAGGACCCAGAACAGATCCTTGTGGTACACAACTCGTAACTGAGCACCATGTTGAATATTTTCTGCCCACTACCACAGTTTGTCTAAGGGTCAGCCAATTCTGAATGCAATCTGCCACATTTCCCCTATCCCATGCTTCCTTACCTTCTGCATGAGCCTACCATAGGGAGCCTTATCAAACACCGTACTTAAATCCATGTATACAACATCCACTGCTCTACCATCATCCACATGTTTGGTCACCTCTTCAAAGAATTCAGGAAGGTATGTGAGGCATGATTTACCATTCTCAAATCTGTGCTGACTATCATGAATCAAACTGTGCCTTTCCAAGTGATCATAAATCCTGACTTTCAGAGCCCTTTCCAATAATTTGCCCACCACTGACAAAAGACTAACTGACATGTAATTTCTGGGGTTATCCTTGTACCTTTTTTTGAACAAGGGAATGACATTTGTCTGTTTCCAGTCTTCCGGCATTATACCCGTGGACAGTGAGGATGAATAGGTCATCGCCAAAGGCCCTGCAATCTCAACCTTTGCTTCCCATAGAAGCCTTGGATAAACCCCATCAGGCCCGTGGGACTTATCTATCTTCAACTTCCTCAGAATTACTAGCACATCTTCTTTACTAACATCAACCTCCTCTAGCCTACCTGCCTGTTTCACAACGCCCTCCTCTACAACTAGGTCCCTCTCAGTTGTAAATACTGAAGAAAAATATTCATTAAGGACCTCTCCTATCTCTTTAGGCTCCATGCACAAATTCCCTTTACAATCCTTGATTGGCCCTGCCCTTTCTCTGGTCATTTTCTTGTTCTGCACATACGTGTAAAAAGCCTTGGAGATCTCCTTAATCCTATCTGCCAAGGTTTTCTCTTGTCCTCTTATAGCTCTCCTGAGCCCTTTCTTCAGCTCCTTCCTGGCCAACTTGTATCTCTCTAGAGCCTTTTCTGTTCCTCTTTTCCTAAACCTTACACAAGCCTCATTCTTCCTCTTAACCAGTCGTTTGACCTCTCTTGAGAACCATGGCTCCCTCACTCGACTGCATCTTCTCTGCCTGCTCGGAGCAAACATGTTGAGTACATTGCATTCCTTAAACAATCTCCACAATTCTGTGGTGCTCTTCCCTGACAGCATCTGTTCCCAATTTCAGTTACCCAGTTCTTGCCTAACTGAATTGAAATTACCCTTCCCCCAATTGTAAACCTTACTCCGCCGTATGCACCTATCCTTATCCAAGGAAAGAAACAGCGTTCTACCAAACGTTCTATCACTTCTACCAAAATGCTCTTCTATCAACAGGTCTAGCACTTGGCCTGGTTCGTTGCCAAGCACCAAGTCCAAAGTGGCCTCTCCTCGTGTTGGTCTAAGTACTGTGTCAGGAATCCTTCCTGAGTACACTGGACAAAATCACCTCCATCTAAATCATTACAACTAAAATGTTTCCAATCAATACTTGGAAAGTTGAAGTCACCGATGATCACAACCTGTGACTTCTGCACTTTTCCAGTATCGGCCTCACAATCTGCATCTCTACTTGTCTGCAACTATTAGGGGGTCTGGAAAAAAAAACCCTCAAAGTGACTGCTCCTATCTTGTTCTGGACCTCAACCCAAACTGACTCTGTAAACATATCATTCTCGAACTGCCTTTCAGTAGCTGCTATACTCGCCCTGACTAGCAATCCCACTCCCCCACCTCTTTTTCCACCCTCGCTACTTCTTTTAAAGCATCTAAATCCCGGAATGCCCAACAACCATTCTTCTCCGAGTTACCCAAATTTCTGTAATGGCCACAACATCGTAGTTCCAAGTACCGACCCATGCTCTAAGTTCATCCGCTTTATTTCTGATACTTCTAGCATTGAGGTACACGCACCTCAAACCATCTGTGTCCGCACTTACGTCCCATTGACCACATTTCTTTATAAACCGTCTCACTCCCTGTTGTGTCCGTCAGGAGGCTGAAAACCTCATCCTCTGAATTATAAATCTGGTTCATCATCCCCTGTCAATCTAGTTTAAACCATCTCGTATAACTTTAGCAAACCTCCCTCCTGGGGTATGTGTGCCCTTCCAGTTCAGGTACAACTGGTCCTTACTGTACAGGTCCCACCTTCTCCAGAAAGTGCTCCAATTATCCACATAATGGAAGCCCTCCCTCCTACACCAGCCCTGTAGTCACATGTTTAGCTGCACTCTCTCCCTATTTCTTACCGCGTCATCACATGGCACTGGTAGTAATCCAGAGATAAATACCCTGTTTGTCCTGGACTTCAGCTTCCAACCTAACTCCCTGTATTCGTTTTTAGCATTCTGTCCTTTTTCTACCGATGTGTACTATGACTGCTGGTTGCTCACCCTCCTCCTTAAGGTTCTTGGAGTCACAATCTAAGACATCACGGGCCCTGGCACCCAGGAGGCAACATACCATCCTTTCATCTCATCTCGTTTACGTCCACAGAGTCGCCTGTCTGTGCTTCTTACTATGGAATCCCCTACTACAATTGCTCTCCTATTTTCCCCCCCTTCCCTTCTTTGCCACAGAGTCAGGCTCAGTGCCAGAGACCTGTCCGCTATGGCCTTTCCCCTGCTAGGTCGTCATCTCCCCCTCCCAACCTTATCCAAAATGGTATACTTATTGTTGAGGGGAATGGACACAGGGGATCCCTGCACTGTGTGCCTATTCCCCTTCCCCTTCCTGACAGTCACCAGCTACTTTTTTCCTGTACCTTTGGTGTGTCCACCTCCCTGTAACTCCTCTCTATCACCACCTCAGCCTCCTGAATGAGCTGGAGTTCGTCCAGATCCAGATCCAGTTCCAGTTCCAGCTCCAGCTGCAGTTCCCTAGCATGGTTTTTGAGGAGCTGGAGTTGGGTGCACTTCTCGCCGGTGAAGTCAGAGGGGACACCAGCAGTGACCCTTACCTCCCACATCCTGCAAGAGGAGCATGCAACTGCCCTAGCTTCCATTCCCTCTACTCTAGTTTTCCAGAAGAAGAATTAAACAAAAAGCCCTGCCTTACCAAACTTCCACACATGTAGTGTTTCGTCTTTAGCCAATGCCCGAATTTGTTTCTCTTGCTGGCTTGCGTTCCCTCCCCTCAACTGCCACTGAAAACAAGAGGGCTGCTTGCTGGACAAGGTAAGTTTGTTTTTATATACAGGGAGACTACAAAAACTGCCTTACCTTCCTGTCGCCACTCTGGCTCGTGCTGTTGCTGCTGAAAAAAAGAGGGCTCTTGTTTGATTTTTTACTCAAAGTTTGTTTCCCACATAAGCTTCTATTGATTTCATCTTTAGTTTAATAAAAGCCTGTTCTTTTTGGCTCAGGTATTTCTCTAGAATTAGACAATACTCCCTAACCGTCCTGCCGTAACTCCCACTTTAAGACTATCATCAACTTACCAAATAATAGTCAGTTCTTTAATGTGACCAGTTACATCAGTGTATAGCAATTTAGACAAAGTGTGAAAAACTTCATCTTTCTTTTTCCCATTTTATATTGATACCAGGTAAGTTATGAAACATATATAGTATCTGTTCTAATTCCCAACCAAATGGATGTTGATCATGCATGGATAATTCTATTGTGCCCCCTGGAGTGTAACTGCTATTAAATATTGCCAGCTGCATACATTTGCCTCCCTGGCAAGAACTCTGACTCCCTGATCCAAGTTTAGGACATGGCTTGTGAAGAATGTTGATAGAAGAATACATATTTGCAGTTTAGTCACATCTCAAGAATGGTCCACCCTGAAAGATACATCTTGCACGAACGTGATTTTTCTGTCCCTACTAAATTGAACTTCCCAAAACTGCAATCCACATCTGGTGTATGAAATATTGCAATCCCAGTCAAATCAAAACTGCAGCACAATCCTGTATCATTATTTAGGACCAGGATATTCATCCTTCACCTCCCAAAGGCATTAGCAGCCCATTTGACACCTCTGTTCGTTTAGCTGCTCTGTATTCATGGAAATCATTCAAACTTCTTAAAAATTTTGGTTGTGCGATTTGAATTTCTGATCTGTCTTCGGGAAATTGTTTTCACCGCTGGGTCTGTTGATGGTTTGAGTATTTAACATTAGGATGAAAGCCAAGGCTGAATTGAAGATTAGTGTAGAGGTGGATCAAAATATAATTGAACTTCAACATTGCAGCCAAATCTGCACAAATCATCCTTGTTTTTACAATCAAAATTTCAGTGTTGTGAAAATTACGTGAACCTAACTTTCGGTGTTGGGTGTTTGTGGATGTGTGAAAGCAAGATTCGAGCATGTTACACTTTTCACTTTTCACTAAAGAATAAATTATTATCGATCTGCAATTAAGTGCAACAACTAGTTGTCCTGTACCATCTAATAAAACACTTGCTTACAATTCTGAAGGACAGTCCCGACGTGAAACGTCAACTTTCCTGCTCCTCTGCTGCCTGGCCTGCTGTGTTCCTCCAGTTTCACGTTATTATATCTGCTTATTACTTTTGATACAATAAGATTGTTGAACTTGGGAGGTGTTGATGTCCAGTTACCCTGGCAGTTAGGGTTTATCATGTAGTTCTTATTGGTGTTTCATTTCTTAACGAATGCAGCCTTGACTGATCAGTTAGATATTTCAGTTTTGTTCCCAAAACCAAATAGAATTATTTGTATAAAACCAGCAAAGTTGCATTAAAACATTTGCAATCAAAATCATATACTTAACTAACTCCATCAATGCATCCTTGTGCAATGAACTGCCATATCTGTTAATTTATTTATCTCTCAGCTATGTGCATGGATCATTAATATTATGTGGCATCCTTTGTGTTTTTCCATTTTGCTTAAGAACTTTTCTTTCCCATGTCCTAGAGTTCAGAATATCGTGATTGAGCTTCACTCTTGAGACTAAACTTTATCTCTTGTCTGAGCCCTTGAGAATTTGGTAATGCTGTAGTCTAGACAAACCTTAGATTGCTATTGGGCTTGGAGTACAGATGGATCCTGCAGAAATGATCCTGTACAAAGGGGAGATGATTCTGTTTTTCTTATATAGCTTAATTAGTTGGAATGGTAATGAAAACAATTTCCTGGAAAACCTTAGCAAATCTGGCATCATCTGTGGAAAGAAAGCAGAATTAACTTTGACTCCTGTGACTGTTCATCTTGTAAAGTCTGGGGAAGCAACTGTCATTTTGCGAAAGGACCATTGAATTTTTGACAGTCTTGCCAGTAATCTGCTTTTTGTCTTCTTTTTTGGTTGTTCGAACATCGTTTTGGATGCTTTGTTTTACACAGTAATTACAGTGACCAAGCAAAAGTGGAATAATTGGGGATTTATCAGTTGCAAAATACTTCATTATTCTGTGAATATTACAGAAGTATGGTTTTATGAGCATATTTAGGGAACACATTTCATGCATGATTCTTACTTGAGTCTGCATTATTTTTGACATTTTGTGGTTGTCAAGATGAGATTTGCAAAGTCTAGCACTTTCTTTCAGAGGACTGTGTTTAGTATGTTTTGTTCTTCGATCAGATACAGCATAAAATCAACTTGCCTTTTATATTTTACTAGTCAGCCTGTTCAGAGATGTTTATTATACATCTTCTAAAGTACATGGGACTTGAACCTACATCTCTTGGTTCAAAGGTAGTGAAACTATCATTGTTCCAAAAGTTGTCATTTTATTATTTTCTAATCAGCCTGTTCAGAGATTGCTATACACTTCTGAAACAGGTGGGAGTCGAACCCAGGCCTCCCTTTTACTTTCCCTGCTGTAATCTGTTTCAGCTGTAGTGGTGACTGCTGGACCTAATGTGGTATATTTCTACTTCTATTACTTGGTTTCCTGTGGTTTGAGTGAGGTTATCAGTCAGTGCTGAATTCCCCTGACTCTTGTGCATGACTGCTATAAATTTTATTCATGCCATTCAGAGATTTTAAGCATAGTCTTTACAGTCAGACAATAGGACAAACTCCAGTCAGTCCAGATTAAATTGGAAATTGAGCCCTAAAAGGCAAAAACATATGCGCGAGTCACACTAGCATATGCAAGTAGATATATATGAAAAAAAACTTAAGCAAATTTTGTGGGAGTTATACATTTATGCACCGAAATCCTGTTTATTTCGAGAGTGACGACTCTGTCTCTGCCATTTGAAGCACGTTGTGATTTAGCTTTTGATCGATGTGGGAAGTGTTGGCTCATTCTTTGTCCAAATGTTCAAACTGGAAATTCTTATAAATTGAGGTGCAGAATAACTGGGAAAAATCTTTATCACTTCAGTTCTGGATTAGGGAAACTTGAGATAGTAGAAGCAGAAGCTAAGCATATATTCTTGATTAAAAATGATTTGGAAATTACTAGACAGGATGGCAGGGTCATTTGAGATCTTTGGGTTGTAATCACAGGCCCCGGTAAAGGTTTCCATGTTCATAGTTATGAGCTAGGCAATAGTGGAATCAGCGAATTTTCGGAGCTCATGACAGAAGAGCTAGAATCTGAGTGGCAATGACAGCTTTCAGGTGAACAGTCCTTCAGAAAGCATGACTATCTCATGCAGTTAATAAATCATATTATACATTGCCCATTGATATTGAAAAATGAGAAGCTCCTATAAGCACCTAAAGAGTAAAGTACAAGAGCATGAGCATGCGGAGGAGAGGAATGACCAGAAGACCTGATATTGGGCCGACCACCACTACACAAATTTGACTCCTAAATGCCTCCTATACTCCTGCAATTCTGTTGCTCATTTCCCCATTTCCATTGCTTCACCGTTGGTAATTGCCTTCAGTTGCCGAGGGGTTTGCGTCAGGCTCTTTCTCCTTAAATTGCTTTCTTATTCCCCCTTTTAAGTTATTCCTTGATACGTATCAATTTTTGACCAAGTTTTTGGATACCTGTCTCATACATCCTTGTGTGACTTATTTCATATTTTTGTCAAATGCACTTGAGAAGCATGTTGGAAGTTTTGACTAGGGTTACAAGTTAAACATTATGTTTGTGTGCTCCATCGCTAATCTCATCCAATTCTAGCCTTATGCATGTATGCTTGCAAGATTACAGTCGCACAGTTCTAGTATGAGCTGGTAATAGTTGTAAATCAATGGCTTACATTTTATGCAATGCATTTAACCAAGTAAAATTTTCATAAATTGCATAACAAAATATCAACAAAAATACCAGACCACAAAACCAGATATCAGGACAGATGATCAAAGATGCAAAGTTAGATCAAAGTAGCAGATTTAAAGGAGCATTTTAAGCGAATGGGATTGATTGATTCCAGTGCGTAAGCCCTTGTCAATCAAAGCCTTTGCTGCCTTTGGAGTGTTTTTTAAAGTCAGGTCAGGAAAATGCCAGAATTGGAAGAGATTAGCGATGGAGCGCACAAGGCTGTAGAGGATTTTCTGGCTTTATATATGATATGTGGACATCAATCGTTGTGTATCCTTTATTGCTTTTGAGCTGAGTGGTTTGTAGGCCATTTCAGGAAGTAGGAAAGCATTAACCTCATTGATGTTGGTCTAGAGACAAATATCAGATTGACCTTCGTATGGACACGTTAAGTTTTCCTTCCCTGAAGGATTTTAATGAACCAAATGGGTCTTTACCATAATATTAATTTTGGGGCATTGCTGCCAAAGATGCAGCTTTCCAATCCAATTCCAAATTTATTAACTGGAGTTAACTTCCACACATTGTCTTGAACTATGTCCAGAAATGCACTAGCTTGCACTACTTAACTGCAAGTCCAATGACATTACTACAGCAGCACATGTTCCCCTCCATTTGGAAGCAAACATTGAGGATTTTAGAATTGCAGGCTGGGAGCCTTTGTGGCTAAGCAACTACAGAGTGGATGTCGGCAAGTTAAGAAAGTGTGTTCTGGACAATCACTAGTTTATTCAGGATGGCAGATGTGATGCTAGCCAGGAGATGTTGATGAGAGTTTCAGCAGCAGGTGTGCTAAGGTAGGAGTAGAGTCAGGCGTATTTGCTCATTATTTTTGCTGATCTAAATCTGCTGAAAGAATACATACGTAAGAGGTATAGGTGTTATATTTACGCCTTATCTAAAAGTTCAAAGTTGTGACAGAATTTGAGTTTATTTTAGAATCTCGCATCTACAATTGTTGACAAGGTATTGTCTATTTTAGATACTGTATACTGTGAATTGTAACTGACTCAAACTATACTGGAAAGTTTATCTTCATGTTTAACACATTGCCTTGTGGTTTGAGTTCTGCTACTATTTGCTGACCAAAAGCCGTTACAGCTTCCTGCTGTTGAAGCCAGAGTTTTCAAACTGCATGCCTGAATCTCTCGTTATCTGCCCATATCTATTGTAGCACTAACTACCAGAAAGGCAGCCTCTTGTCCATGTTTTAATAGTGTTTCTGTACCTTTTCTTTCAACTCTACCTTAAGGAATTAAATAATATTTTGGAATTGGAATCACAGTAAAAGAGAAGTATAAGCCTTGTACTACCTATTAATTGCTGCACAAGAATACGTACATTTGTATCTCAGTTTTTTTTGTCATTGAAATCTGAAATTAAATTAAAATCAGGAAATCCCAGTGATCTTTCTTAAATACTTATGAGCAAAAGGATAGCTAAGAAAAAGTTACAGCCAGCTCAACTGGACTCACCACATAGTCATAATGGCTACGAGGAGATTACTTGCTAGGAGTACTGTAGTGGCTAACTCACCCGCTGACTCCCCAAAATCTAACTGCCATCTACAAGACATCAGTCAGGACTATGATAGAATACTCTCCACTTGCCTTGTTGGCTGCAGCTCAAACAATGCGCAAAAAGCTTGATACCATCCAAGACAAAGTATGCACTATTAGAAGATGCACCACAGAAGTTTGCCAGAGACCCTTAGACAGCACCTTCTAAACTCATGATCGCTTCCATCTTGAAAGGCAAAGGCAGCAGGTAGTCGTGGAAATAGACCGGACCATACCGCAAAACCAGACCACATGGAGCTGGGCCCAGCCAGTCCATGCTGACCATAATCCCCGGTTAAACTAGTCCTGCCTGCACGCACTTGCCCTATTTCCCTCCAAATATTTCTTATTCATGTGTTTGTCTAAATGTCTTTTGAATATTACAACTGTACCCGCATGCACCACCCCTTCTGGAAGTTCATTCCACATGAGCCACTGTTATTTAAATACAAAAAAAATGCCCTTCATGTTTTTTTTTAAGGTGACCTTTTTTTTTAAGATTTTAAAAATGTCCCTTAGTCTTGAAATCCCCCACCCGAGGGAAAAGAGAGCCATTCACCTTATCTAAACCAGTCATTATTTTATGAACCTCAAAGGTTGTCTTTCAACGTCCTAGATGACAGTGAAAAAAATCTGTGTATCCAGCCTCTCCTTTATACCCAAAGCTTCTGTTCCTGGCAACCTCCTGGTAAATCTTTTCTGAGCCCTCTCCAGTTTAATAATATCCTGCCTATAGTAGGGAGACCAAAGCCAGACACTACTCCAGGAAAGGCTTCACCAACATCCTGTACAACCTGATAGTGTCCCGACTCCAATACTGAAAGGACTGAACGATGGAGGCAAGCGTGCTAAATGCCTTCTTAACCACCCTATCTATATTTGATGCAGACTTCAAAGAATTATGTACCTGAACCCCTATATCTTTTCTAAAACAAAGCCTTACTTCTAATTGTACAAGTCTTACCTTTTGTTTTCTCAAAATGCAATACCTTGCATTTATCCAAATTAAACTCCATCTGCCACTCTTCAGCCCATTGATCCAATTGTCAAGATCCCTTTGTAACCTTAAATGACCTCGTTCATGTTCACTATACCACTAATCTTTGTGTCATCATGCATACTTGCTAGCTATGCAATCTAAATACTCATCTAATTCAAAAGTGGACCCAGCATGATCACTGTGGACACTGCTGGTCATAGACCTCCAGTCCAAGAAACAACTTCCATTATCACTCTACCTCTTGCCATTAAGCCAATTTTATATCCAATTAACAAGCTCACCCTGAATCCCATATGATATAACTTTATTAATTAGTCTACCATGTGAACCTTGTCAAAGGCTTCACTAAAGCCCAAGTAACAACATCTATCACTGTGCCCTCGCAGCCGCCTTGGTTACTTTCTCAAAAAAACTCGATCAAATTTGAGAAATGATTTCTCTTGCACAAAACCATGCTAACTATCCCTAATCATTCCTTGCCTCTCCAAGTCATAAATCCTATCTTTCAGAATCACTTCTCACCTCTTACCCACCACACGTCAGATTCACAAGTCTTAGTTCCCAGGCTTCTCCTTACATTCCTCCATAAAGGCACAATACTAGCCTCTGTCCAGTCATTTGGCATCTCATCTGTAAATATAGATGGTACAAATATTTCTGTAAGGGACCCGACTATTTCCTCCTTCACTTCCTCCGAAGTCCTCAGATACACTAGATCAGGTCCTGGAGATTTATCCACCTTTTACATTTTCTAAGACTTCCAACGCTTCCTCTTCTATAATATGAACTTTTCATAACATCAATATATACTTCACTGAATTCTGTAGCTTCCATTTCTTTCCCCACAGTAAAAACTGATGCAAAATACTCGTTTAATACCTCTGCCATTTCCTGAAGATTGACATAAATGCAACCCATTAATCTTTAAGGAACTCTATTCTGTCTCTGGTTGCTGTCTTGATCTTAATGTACTTGTAGAATTTCTTTGGATTATCCCTAACCTTATTCGTCAAGGCTATCTCATATCCTGTCTTTGCCTTCCTGATCTCGCTCTTTAAAATGCCCCTACACTCTTTACACTGTTCGAGAGGTTGATTTGAGCCCGGTTGTTTAGATCCAATATAGTTCTTTTTTTTAAAAATCCTGGACTAGAACCTCAATATTCATCCATTCCTGTCTAGTGCCACCAGACTTAACTTTCGCGCTAACAGGAATGTAATGACTTTGAACTCGTGCTTTTGAAAGCCTCCTACTTATTTGACACTCCTTTACCTGCAAACAGTCTGATGCAATCAATTTATGAAAATTCTTCTCATGCCATTAAATTTACCTTACTCAAGTTAAAATCTTCAATTTTTATGATAGTCTTATCCTTTTCCACAAGTATACTTTAAAACAATAGAATAATGATCACTAGACCCAGAATGTTCTCCTACTATCACTTCAGTCACATGCCCTGCCTTATTACCAAAGAGTATTCCTTCTCTAGTAGGAATATTTACATATTGACTAAATTTCCTTGAACACATTTAATAAATTCCCCACCATCCAAACCTTTAACACTGACTGCGATGATGATTAGAAATTAAAATACACCCACTATTACAGCATTTTATATCGGAAACCCACCCGTTGCAAATTCCCCTTCAAGCAGCTCACCATCCTGACTAGGAAATATATTGCAGTTTCTTCACTGTGACTGCGTCGAAATCCTGGAATTTTCCTCCCTAACGACAACCTACAGCACATGGACTGCAGCAGTTCAAAAAGGCAGCTCACCACCAGCTTCTCAAGGGAAACAATTGATGGGCAATAAATGTTGGCCTGCCAGTGACACCCATGTCCCATGAGTGAACTTAAAAAAGGATTAGAGACCAGCAGGCTAAATTTGTATCGTCAAGAACCATGTCCACATCGCTCATCTACAAAATGGCAGATGGAATTCAATCTGCATAAATGCGTGGTATTGCATTTGGTATAACAAACAAGGGTAGGGCTTATAACAATTAATGGTAGGATCTTGGGTAGTTCTGTAGAACAGAGGGACTTGGGGGGCAGGTACATACTTCTTTGAAGTTTGCATCACGTGCAAACAGGGTGGTTAAAAAGGCATTTGGCACACTTGCCTTCATTGCTCAGTCCTTCGAGTATAGGAATTGGGATGTTATGTTGAGGTGGTACAGGACATTTGGTGAGGCCTATTCTGGAATACTGCATCCAGTTCTGGTCTCCCAGTTATCAGTAGGATATTATTGAGCCTGGGGTTTCAGAAGAGATTTTCCAGGATGTTGCTGGATATGGAAGGGCTGGGTATAAAAGGTTTGAGTTATAAAGAAAGGCTGGATTAGGCTGGGACTTCTTTCATTGGACTGTAGGAGGTTGAATGACGAGCTGATACGTGTTCATAAAATGATGACAGGTAGAGATAGAGTTAATGGCGGTTATCTTTTTCTCTAGCATGGAAGATTTCAAGAGCTGGGGGCACATTTTTAAGGTGAGGGGAGAGAGATTTTAAAAATACGTGAGGCATTTTACACAGGGTGGTTCACGTAGAATGAACTTTCTGAGGGAGTGGTGGATGTGAGTACAATTACAATGTTTAAAAGACATTTGGATAGATACATGAATAGGAAGGGTTTGGAAGGATATGTGCCAGGACCAGGCAGGTGGGACTTATTTAGTTTGGGATTATGTTCGGCGTGAAATGGTTAGACTAAAGAGTCTCTCTCCATGATATATGATTCTTTGACCCTATTACTTTAATATTGCCACCTAGGCGATGACCTAGTGATATTATTGCTAGACTGTTGATCCAGAGGCACAGATAATGTCCTCGGGACCTGGGCTCGTATCCCGCCATGGCAGATGGTGGAATTTGAATTCAACAGAATATCTGGAAATAAGAACCTAATAACTGAATCCGTTGTAAATTGTCGGAAAAACCCATCAGGTTCTTGAGGTTGGTTGGCTTGTCGAGCTGGTTTGTTGTTCAGACGTTTCATTATCATGCTCGGCAACATCCTCCGTGCAGATTGAGATGGGTGAGTATTGGTCGTGTCTTTTTGTAGCCAGTTGGTGTTCATGTGCCCTTGTTAGTCTCACAGTCACTGCAGGGGATCTTGTAGATGACATTGGTTCTGTCCAAGGCGGGGAGTGGGTCTTTAGTTTGAGTGAGCACTTGTCATAGGGTTGATGTGGGTTTGTGTGCCACTCTGATGCCCAGCAGTCATAGAAGTCTTGTGGTGAGTTCTGATGTGTTCCTGATTCACTCCACTACACTTCACTGATACATTCCACTACAGAGGAAACCCAGAAGTGAGGCAATCAATTGCGATGGACCCCGGAGTTTAAAAGCCAGGCAGGAGAAAACACCGCTTCATCAGAGGCTACACTGAGGATGGTACCAAGCACAGTAACAAAACGTCTGTGGAACAACAAACCAGCTTGGCAAGCCAGCCAACCTCAATACCCACTCCAGGAGTTACAAAGCTACTCCAAAAACCTTAGACCCATCTGGTTCACAGACATTCTTTAGGCAAGGAAGCTGCTATCCTTACCTGGTCTGACCTTCATGCAGCTCTAGACCCACAGCAATGTGGTAAATTTTAACTGCCCTCTGGGCAATTGGGTTTGGGCAATAAATACTGCCTAGCCAGCAACGCCCTCATCCCATGAATGAATAAATAAAGATTAAATTTGCCTCCACAAAGGCCCAATGCAGATAATGTACTTAGAGGTTGAATGCAAAATGTTAGATGGTAGTGAGAGAAGAAATGTTAAGGGGTTTGACACCCTAAATGGATCACTTGTCAGAAAGGAATGAAACATTCCTCTTATGCTGCTGAAAACAAAAACAAAACAACATTGTGGATGTTCTATCCATTATTTTCTGCTATCATCTGGTTACAGGTGTGATGTTAGAGAACTAGTAAAAGTGTACCTTCCTTTGAAAAAAGGAAGACAGGATAGAAAAGTAATTACAGGCCAGTAAAATTAAATTTAGTAGTGTAAAACTTAGCAGGAAGAATTTTAAGGGAGGGTATAAACTGTCATTTAGAAGGTCACAGGTTTATCAGTCACTCAGTTGAGATTTATCAAGCTCACTCAGGTTAGAGTTCAAGTAAAATCTGCCTCACTCTTTTTTGAATTTGAGGAAGTAACAGGGAGTTAGAGGGGTATGGTGGTGGTGCTGTGCATGTTGATAAAAGTAACACGAGATGTGGCCTGTATGGATTTTTACAAAAGTTTTGACAAGTTCTACATGGTGTGCTTGTTGGAAAAGTGGATGGCTTAGTACTGAGGTCTTTGCTTTTCACGGTGTAGAGTGATTGATGGGACAGTGTGGGGAGAGGATTTTATTCTACATTTTAATCTGTAGATCTGTTTAAGAAGGGAGAGGCAGAAGATAGGAAGTTATGGGCCAGTTAACCCTCCCCCTGTCATTGGTAAGATCTCAGTCAGTTATTAAGGATGACAGACGGCACGGCGGCTAACCAGTGGTTAGCACTGTTCCCTCACAGCGCCAGGGACCTGGGTTTGATTCCACCCTCGGGTGACTGTCTGTGTGGAGTTTGCACATTCTCCCTGTGTCTGCGTGGGTTTCCTCTGGGTGCTCTGGTTTCCTCCCACAGTCCAAAGATGCGCAGGCTAGGTGGATTGGTCATGCTAAATTGCCCGTAGCGCTCAGGGATGTTTAGATCAAGTGGGCTATAGGGGATGGGTCTAGGTGGGATACTCGGAGGGTATTGTAGGGCTGAAGGGCCTGTTCCCACACTGTAGGGATTCTATATATATTGTATTCTGTATTCCATATAAAGAGTACTTGGAAATGCGTGGTAAAATAGGACTGAGTCAGCATGGCTTCGTCAATCTGAATTCATTTGAGTGAGCAAGTTTGACAAAGGGGAACCAATAGATGTGATCTATTTGGATTTCTCTCTGTTTTAGTGGGTTGGTTAGCTCATTTGGCTCAATGGATGATTATCAATGCAGAATAAAATCCATGGGTTGAATTCCTACACCAGATGAGGTTACATAGAAAGATTAGGCTGTAGACTTGCTTGCCGAATCAGTGTTTTGTTGCAGATGTTTTGTCACCCTGCTAGATAACGTCGTCAGTGTACCTCCAATGAAGTGTCTATGTTCTGTCCTGCTTGTTGTTTATATGCCTCTATTAGCTGGGTTTGATATTATTTCTGGTACTGTTTTTCTGTGGTTTGTATATCATGTCCAGTTCAATGTGTTTGTTGATGGAGTTCAACCAGGTCTTAGTTTGTTCTCCAAGTGAGCCAGGTGAGTCTTTTTAATAATTGGTGGCAGATTGATTAGCAATAACATACTATGTGAAATTGAAGCAGTTTTTAATACTTGGATTGGGAATTGGTTGAGACATAAGAGAAAGCATTAAGTTAAATGTCGATCACTGGTTAACTGTAAGATGGTGGCTCAAATGGGTGCATTTTGGGGGCCTTTCATCTTTTACAATTTGGATAGAGGCAGAGACAAAGTCACATCCAATGTACAGTCTGTCTGGACCGTACACCTGCTTGCTCCTGAGAGAGAGAGGTGGTGGTTTAATCTGAGGGTCACCAGACCTCAAGCGAAGGGAGAGGTTGAGAAGGAGAATCTTTCTGTAAAGGTTTTTGAGAAGATCTGTAGCTCGGGATGTGGATGAGGTTGTAGACTTGGGTACAGGGCTGTGCGTTTGGTTGCAGGTGTTTCATCAACCTTCTAGGTAACATCATCGGCGTTCCTCTGGTGAAGTGTCTGTGTTCTGCCCTCCTTGTTATTTATGTGCCTCGGTTTGCTGGGGTGGTTGGCGTCGCTTCTGGTTCTGTTTTTCAGTGCTTTGTATATCGGGTCTAGTTCAGTGTGTTGGAATGCAGGCCTCCAGGAATTCTTAATTATTCCGCAATCACCCCAAACACTCAGAAACGGGGCTGCTTTAGGACATGGTTCAAATGGGCCACAAACACTGCAGCCATCCGGAATTGCACAAAGCAAAACAGGAGCTCTTGCATGGAGTTCTTAAAAGACATGGATACCCAAAAAAGCACAATCTGCCGTTACCTCCGTGACAGATCAAGATGGCGCAACACAGCCAGACACTAGTTACCCTACTGTACATCAGAGACAAATCAGAGATGACCACAAGACGACTCAGACCCCCTTGGTATCAGGGTAGCCCACAAATTAACAACCACCGTATGACAGCTTCTGATGAACATAAAGGATCCCATGCCCACAATCAGTAAAACTAATGTATTATACATTACATAGGCCAAACCAGATGAAAACTGACAATAAAGATACATGAGCAGCAACTAGCCAAAAAACACAGCCAATTCTCATTAGTTTCAATACACATGGACAAGGAAGGCCACGGATTTGACTGGGTCAACGTGTCCATAATAGCACAAGCCATCCAGAGAGACACCAGGGAATGCCTAGTGTAGACCATTCAGCTCTTTGAGCCTGCTCTAATTCAGTAGGATTATGGCTGAGCCGGCCAACATTCCTGTATTTTCTCTGTAATCCTTGCTTTCCTTACTGGTCAAGAATCTATCTCAGCCTTAAATATGCATAAAGACTCTGCCCTACAGCTGTTTATGGAAGGAGCTCCACAGGTGTTCAACCTTCTGAGAGAAGAAATTCCTTCTCATTTTAGACTTAAATCGGCACCCCCTTTTTATTGAGATTAATTTGCCGTTCTTTCTCTAATATGACCTGAATGTGACCTCTGACCTACAGTTATGAGGATGACACTGCCTCTGAAATGGCCCAGCAGGCCATTCAGTTTCGGTGCTATGGAGGATGCGCAACAAATGTTCACCATCTCGTCAGTGGTGCCATCATCTGTGAAGGTATCCCTAATGACACGTTTCAGTGACTTCCCTCAACTGCTGTTCATGGAAGGTATCTGATAACAATAATCAGACTAGAGAATTAAGCAGTGTGTTATGGCTGAAATTACAAGAAATTGGAAGGTGCCTGGAGCCAATTTTCTGTTGGCTGTCATTAAAATACAGAAGTTTCATATGCTAGTTGTATTCTGAGTCATTGGAGTGTCTTTGTACGTTTATTTACTTCACTTTGAGTAGTGAAAAGACACTTGAATTCCTGATATTATTTAGCTCTTATGAAAATCCTAAAACCAGTGTTTATGAAATATTGGTGTACACATATCGAGGAAGCTTAATTAGTGGTTGTAATTTTCCAAGTCTGGAGGACAAATCTAAAAGTGGAAGAAACAAATGCCATTTCTGTGCATGATTAAACTACCAATAATTTTAATGCTGGCTTTGAGGATTTGGCTCCAGCACACTTGGCAAGCAAAATATATCAGAAGCAGCCCACATGAAACAGCATGCAAGTTGGACTTGCGAAGCTGCCAAATTTGGAAAAACCACTTGTAGTCTGTGCTGTTTAGAAGCAGAGTGGTTATCTCTGGTTTGTTACCTGTGCCACGTGGTAGCGAGAACAGGGAGAGATTTCAGCTGAACACATGGCTGCAGGGATGGTGCAGGAGGGAGGGCTTCAGGTACATGGACAATTGGGGCTCATTCTGGGGAAGGTGGGACCTCTACAAACAGGACGGTCTCCACTTGAGCCAGAGGGGCAGTAATATCCTGGGTGGAAAATTTGCTAGTGTTATTCTGGTAGATTTAAACTAGCTCAGAAGGGGCATGGGAAACTGAGGTGTAGTCCTAGTGCACAGGATGAGCATAGGGAGGACATGGATAGGACCTCACTGTCACAGGAGTGTGCTGGCAGATAGCAAGCTGGGTTGAAGTGTGTCTACTTTAATGCGAGGAGTATCCAGAATAAGAGAGGTGAGCTTGCAGCTTGGATAGGTACCTGGGACTTCGATGTTGTGGCCAATTCGGAGACATGGATAGAGCAGGGTCAGGAATGGATGTTGCAGGTTCCAAGGTTTCAATCTTCTGAAGGTCAGGGAAGGTGGTAAAAGAGGGGGAGGTGTGGCTTTGTTAGTCAAGGATAGTATAACGGGGGCTGAAAGAACTTTTGATGAGGACTCGTCTAATGAGGTGGTATGGGCTGAGGTCAGAAACACGAGAGGAGAGGTAACACTGCTGGGAGTTTTTAATAGGCCCCCGCAAAGTTCCAGGGATGTGGAGGAGAGGATCAGCAAAACTGTTCTGGGCAGGAGTGAAAGGAACAGGGTGGTCATTATGGAGACTTTAACTAGAAATGCTATAACTCTAGTACGTCGGATGGATCAGTTTTTGTCCAATGTGTGCAGGAGGGTTTTCTGACTCAGTATGTTGAAGGGCCAATAAGAGGGGAGGCCACAGTGAATCTGATACTTGGTAATGAACCAGGCCAGGTGTTTGATTCAGTGGTAAGTGAGCACTTTGGAGAAGAGTGACCATAATTCGGTTATGTTTACTTTAGCAATGGAAAGGGGTAGGAACATGCCACGGGGCAAGAGTTATAGATGGGGGAAGGGCAATTAGAATGCGATTAGGCCAGACTTAAGAGGCATAGAATGGGTTAGCAAAATGCAAGGAATGGGAGCAATCGAAATGTGGAGCTGGTTTAAGGAACAGATATTGCGTGTCCTTGATAGGTATGTCCCTGTCAGGCAGGGAGGAAGCGATTAAGGTAAGGGAACCGTGGTTTACTAAAGAAATTGTATCTCTTGTTAAGTAGAAGAGGGAGGCTTATGTGACAATGAGACAAGATGGTTCAGATGAAGCGATGGAGAGTTACAGATTAGCTAGGAAGGATTTAGAGAGTTAAGAGCAAGGAGGGGACGTGAGCAGACACTGGCAGGTAGAATAAAGGAGAACCCTAAAGCTTTCTATAGGTATGTGAGGAATAAGAGGATGACTAGGGTAGGGATAGGGCCAGTCAAAGACAGAAGTGGGAAGTTGTGTGTGGACTCTGGAGATTGGAGAGGTGCTAAATGATTATTTCTCATCTGTTTTCACCTGAGGAACAAGAGAATATTGTAGAGGAGATGACTGAGTTACGGGCTACTAAATTGAAAGGATTAAGGTTAGAAAGGAGGAGGTGTTATCAATTCTAGAAGGTGTGAAGGTAGTTAATAGCCTGGGCCAGATGGGATTTTTCCGAGGATTGTTGGGGAAGCTAGGGAGGAGGAGGCGGAGCCTTTGGCCTTGATCTTTGAGTCCTCATTGTCTACAGGTTTAGTACCAGAGGACTAGAGGATTTCAAATGTTGTGCCCTTGTTCAAGAAGAGTAGTAGGGATGACCCAGGTAATTATAGACCTGTGAGCCTTACGTCTGTTGTAGGAAAAATTTTGGAAAGGATTATAAGAGAGAGGATTTCTAATCATCTAGCAAGCAACAATTTGATTGGAGATAGTCACCATGGATTCGTCAAGGGCAGGTCGTGTCTCACAAACCTCACTGAGTTTTTTTGAGAAGGTGACCAAGCATGTGGATGAAGCTAGGGCAGTTGACGTGGTGTACGTGGACGTCAGTAAAGCCTTTGATAAGATTCCACATGGTAGGCTATTGGAGAAAATACAGAGGCACGGGATTGAGGGAGATTTAGCATTTTGGATTAGAAACTGTCTTTCTGTAAGAAGGCAACGAGTGGTAGTTGATGGAAAATACTCAGCCTGGAGTCTAGTTACTAGTGGTGTGCCTCAAGGATCTGTTTTAGGACCACTGCTGTTTGTAATTTTTGCAAATGACTTGGACGCAGGTATAGGTGGATGGGTTAGTAAGTTTGCAGATGACACTAAAGTCGGTGGAGTGGTGGACAGTGTGGAAGAATGTTGCAGGGAGACAGACTTTGATAAACTGCAGAATTGGGCGGAAAGGTGGCAAATGGAGTTTAATACAGATAAATAAGAGGTGATTCACTTTGGGAGGAATAATAGGAAGGCAGAATACTGGGTCAATGGAAAGATTCTTGGTAGTGTGGATGTGCAGAGGGATCTTGGTGTCCATGTACATAGATCTCTGAAAGTTGCCACCCAGGTTGATGATGCTGTTGAGAAGGCTTACGGTGTGTTAGGTTTTATTAGTAGAGGGATTGTGTTCCGGAGCCATGATGTCATGCAGCAACTGTACAAACCGCTAGTGCGGCCTCACTTGGAATATTGCGTGCAGTTCTGGTCACCCCATGACAGGAAGGATGTGGAAGCATTGGAAAAGGTGAAGAGAAGATTTACCAGGATGTTGTCTGGTCTGGAGCGTAGGCCCTATGAGGAAAGGCTGAGGGACTTGGGTCTGTTCTCATTGGAGAGAAGGAGGCTAAGAGGGGATTTAATAGAGACATTCAAGATGATCAGAGGATTAGGTAGGGTGGACAGTGAGAGTCTTTTTCCAAGGATGATGATGTCAGCTTCTACAAGGGGGCATAGCTACAAATTGAGGGGTGATAGATTTAAGACAGGTGTCAGAGGCAGGTTCTTTACTCAGAGAGTGGTAAAGGCGTGGAACGCCCTGCCTGCCAATGTAGTTAACTCGCCCACATTAGGGGCATTTAAACAGTCCTTGGATAAGCATGTGGATAATGATGGGATAGTGTAGAGGGAGGGGTTTAGATTAGTTCACAGGTCAGCACAACATAGAGGGCCAAAGGGCCCGTTCTGTGCTGTATTGTTCTGTGTTTTATCCATGGTGCTGTTTGTGCAACAAGAGGCACAACAGTAATTCAGTATGGCCCCACCAACAACACCTTCCAAAAGCACAAACCTCTCATCTAGAAGGTCATCGCAACCTGCAAGTTGCCTTCCAAGCCCTACGCCACTTGATTTGAAGGAACGGCAGAATAATTCCATTGCTGAATCATAATCTTGGAACTCCTTTTTTGCCTACCAATGCTTTGGGTGACTGTACATCCAAGGCCTGTAACAGCTTAAGGCACTATTACCACAACCTCCATTAGGAATGAGAAATAAACTCTGTCTTACTGAACAAATTAGAAGAGCGACATGGGCAACATTGTTAATGAGCAGTGGAATATGAACAAAGGAAGCTACAGCACAAGAACAGGCCCTTTGGCCCTCCAAGCCTATGCTGATCCACATCCTCTATCTAAACCTGTGGCCTATTTTCCAAGGATCTGTGTCCCTCTGCTCCCTGCCCTTTCATGTATCTGTCTAGATATATCTTAAATGATGCTATCATGCCCGCCTCTACCAATGCTGGCAAAGCATTCCACACACCCACCACCCTCTGTGTAAAGAACTTCCCACGCATGTCTCCCTTAAACTTTTCCCCCCATACCTTTGAAATCATGACCCCTAGTAACTGAGTCCCCCACTCTGTGGGGGGACAGTCTTCTTCATATCTACCCTGTCTATACCTCTCATGATTTTGTAGACGTCAATCGGGTTCCCCCCTCAATCTCCGTCTTTCTAATGTAAATAATCCTAATCTACTCAACCTCTCTTCGTAGCTAGCGCCTTCCATGCAAGGTAACTTGGTGAACCTCCTCTGCACCCTCTCCAAAGGATCCACATCCTTTTAGTAATGTGGCAACCAGAACTGTACGCAGTATTCCAAATGTGGTTGAACCAAAGTCCTATACAACTGTAACATGACCTGCCAACTCTTGTACTCAATACCTCTTCTGATGAATGAAAACATGCTGTATGCCTTCTTGACCACTCTATCGACCATATGAATTTAACAGGAGATGAGCTGAGACTTGTGAAGTGGACTGATTTACAGAAGTGAAGATAGGGGCCTTGGTGTTGAATGGAAGTGTAGTGGCAAATCGTCATTAATTACGATAAAGTTGTGATGCTCTGTTTTAGCACAGACTGTTGCCCTACAAAAATAAAAGTAAATTGCTGGAAAAGCTCAGCAGGTCTTACAGCATTAGTGGAGAGAAATGAGTTCATGTTTCAGGTCGAGTGACACTTCTTTGGGATGCTGAACCCAAAACATTAGCTCTGATTTCTCACCATGGATGCTGCCAGACTTGCATTTTTTTGAGCTGTTTCTGTTTTTGTTTCTGATTTCCAGTATCTGTAGTTCTTTTGGCTTTTAAAGAAATGTTTTCTCTTTGGAACAGAGTTTTGAGTACAGGCTAAACAATGGTTCAAGTCTTTCCAGTATTTAATTCGAGAAAATTTCTGGAAGTTGGTTAAATGACATGATTTAGCAACAATGCTGGATCAAGAGAGGGTTACAGATAGAGAGAACTGGATCTCACTAGTGTACACATGATAAGTTAACAGTGCTTCCAAAACTTAGCCGGCCTATGAACGTTCCAATTTTTTTATTCATTCGTGGGACGTGGATTTTGATGGCTGGACCAACCTTTATCACTGTCCCTATTTACCCATGAGAAGGTTTTGGTGGGCTTGCCCTCTTGAACTGCTACAGTCTATTTGGTGTAATAGACACGCACCTTGCTGTTAAGGGGAGAGTTTCAGGATTTTTACCCAGCAACACTGAAGGAGCAGCAATGTATTTCCAAGTCAGGATGATGGTGGTAGTGAGTTTGAAATATGCAGTCTAAGGAGCTCGGTGCATTTCTGCACATGGGACAATGTACACAATGCTACTGAGCACTGGTGACGGAGAGAGTGAATGTGGGGCCAATTAAGTGGGTTGTTTTGTCCAGGATGGTGTCAAGCTTCCTTTTTATTTATTCACGGGATGAAGGCATTGCTGGCCACGCAGCATTTGTTGTCCATTCCTAATTACCCAGAGGATAGTTAAGAGTCAACCACATTGCTGAGGGTCTGGAGTCACATGTAGGCCAGACCAGGTAAGGATGGCATTTTCCTTCCCTAAAAGGACATTGGTGAACCAGATGGGTTTTTCCAACAATCAACAATGGATTCGCAGTCGTCACTAGATTCTTAATTTCAGATTTTTTTTTATTGAATTCAAGTTCCATCATCTGCCATGGTGGGAGTAGAACCCAGGTCCCCAGAATGATATCTAGGTCTCTGGGTTAACAGTCCAGTGATAATAACACTAGGCCATTTCTTTCTCCAAGCTTCTGAAATGTGGAGCGGCAGTCATCCAGGCAAATGAGTATTCCATCATGAAATTGTATCATGACTTGTATCATGCAAATAGTGGATAGGCTTTTTTTTTGGGGGGCGGGCGGGGGTGTGTGGTTCAAAGGGGAGTTTCATGCTGCAGGATTCCTAGCCTCTGACCTGACCTTGTACTGCATTATTTCACTGGCTAGTCCAGTCAATTTCTGCTCAATGGAGATACACAGGATATTAATAGTAGGGATTCAGTGATGGTAATACCACTGAATATCAAGGGCCAATGCTGGAACATTACTTGCAACTTTACATCCCAAAACCTCAAGTTCACCTGGGCCATCTCCAGCACATCCCTCAGCTTCCGGGACACCTCTGTCTCCGTCTCAGGCAACCAGCTAGAAACTGATATCTATTTCAAGCCCACCGACTCCCACAGCTACCTAGAATACACCTTCTCCCACCTAGCCTCCTGCAAAAATTCCATCGCCTATTCCCAATTCCTTCACCTCTGCCGCATCTGCTCCCAGGATGAGGCATTCCACTCCCATGCATCCCAGTTGTCAGCGTTCTTTAAGGACCACAACTTCCCCGTGCAGTGGTCAAGAATGCCCTTGACCGTGTCTCCCGCATTTCCCGCAACACATCCCTCACATCCCGCCCCCGCAATAACTACCCAAAGAGAATCCCCCTAGTCCTCACGTACCACCCCACCAACCTCCGGATACAACGCATCATCCTCCGACACTTCCGCCATCTACAATCCGACCCCACCACCCAAGACATTTTTCCATCCCCACCCTTATCTGCCTTCTGGAGAGACCACTCTGTCCGGGACCCCCTTGTCCACTACACACTCCCCACCAACCCCACCGCACCCGGCACCTTCCCCTGCAACCGCAGGAAGTGCTACACTTGCCCCCACACCACTTCCCTCACCCCCATCCCAGGCACCAAGATGACTTTCCATGTCAAGCAGAAGTTTACCTGCACATCTGCCAATGGTATGGTAGTATTCTGCATCCACTGTACCCGTTGTGGCTTCCTGTACATTGGGGAAACCAAGTGGAGGCTTGGGGACCACTTTGCTGAACACCACCACTCATTCGCAATAAACAACTGCACCTCCCAGTCGCGAGCCATTTTAACTCCCCCTCCCAGTCCTTAGGTGACATGTCCATCCTGGGCCTCCTGCATTGCCACAATGATGCCACCCGATGGTTGCAGGGACAGCAACTCATATTCCGCTTGGGAACCCTGCAGCCCAATGGTATCAATGTGGACTTCACAAGCTTCAAAATCTCCCCTTCCCTTCCCCCACTGCATCCCAAAACCAGCCCAACTCATTCCCACCTCCCTAACCTGTTCTTCCTCTCACCTATCCCCTCCTCCCACCTCAAGCCCCACCTCTATTTCCTAATCTCATCCCGCCCCCTTGAGCTGTCCATCTTCCCCGGACTGACCTACCCCCTCCCTTCCTCCCCACCTATACTCTCCTCTTCACCTATCTTCTCTATCTATCTTCGGTCTGCCTCCCCCTCACTCCCTATTTATTTCAGAACCGTCTCCCCATCCCCCTCTCTGATGAAGGGTCTAGGCCCGAAACATCAGCTTTTGTGCTCCTAAGATGCTGCTTGGCCTGCTGTGTTCATCCAGCTTTAAACTTTGTTATCTTGGATTCTCCAGCATCTGCAGTTCCCAACATCTCTGATCACCATCTTTTGGTTTCCTTGTGACTCCAACCAATGGAGAGTTTACCCCATATTCCCATCAATTCCAGTGATTATTAATACTAGACTCTGTTCATTGCAGCCTTGATGACAAGGACAGCCCCACTCTACCTTCACCTTACCTCTGGAATTTAGGTCTTTTTTTCCCCAAGTTTGAACCCAGTCTGTAATGAGATCAGGAGCTGAGTTGTCCTGGCAAAACTTAACTGAAGTGTCTGTGAGTATGTTGTTATTAGGGAAGTGCTGCTTCATAGCTGTATTGATGATACACTTTCTCACTTTCTTGATCAAGAGTAGAGTGATGGTGTGGTAGTTGGCTAGATTGAATTTGTCCTGTTTTTTTAATATACCCGGACATTCTTGTGCAGTTTTCCATGTTATCCGGTAGACCAGTGTGGAAAATTTCCTGGCATGTCCTGTTGCAATTAGGCGGTGTAATTAATACCTCAAAATGTGCAATGAAACATTCGGCAACCAACTTTGCACAACCTCATGCAGTAAATTCTGCATGATGCCTTGAGCTCCTGCTAGACACATTTGAAAATTGCTTTGAACTAACTATACTGTTATATAGTAATTAGTGAATTCAGTTCAGCTCTTTCTAGGATAATAGTCAAGTGTGTGTGTCTGCCTGCGGCCAGTTCAAGTTCCTCCAATGACAGAATTTACTGATATTGCTTTGTTGAGGTGGGCAGTTAAGTGCATAGCTTCCCAGGGTCATCACCTAGGATCATCTGATGTGTTTCCTGCAGTTAATTCAGGATGGCACTAGATGCCGTCCGGAAGCAGGCATAACCGGCAGTGCTCAAGGAATGTCAAAAGTAGAGAATGTAATAAAAATAAAGAACTGCAGATGCTGGAAATCTGAAACAAAAGCGGAATATACTGGAGAAATTGAACAGGTCTGGCAACATCTCTAGAGAGAAAAAGTTAATGTGCATAGTCCAATGATCTTTGTTTACAACTGGAAATTGAATGTGTTAAGGTGTTTTCCTCTGATTCTAAAATTGCTGATTTTCTTAGCATTTCAGACTAATGTGTTAAGATATTTAAGATTTCATCATTATTTTGCAGTTAGCTTTCCAGTGAAGGTTTGGCTTATTTCATTTTCATTAAAATGTGTAATAGTTCTTCCAATCTTTGTTTCTAGGTCAGAAGACTTGCCTCCATTTGCATGGCACGTTTCCATACCTTTACGTTCCATATGACGGTTGCGGGCAACAACCAGAACGGCATCTTCGTCAGCTTGCTTTCAGCATCGACCGAGCACTAAATGTATCACTAGGCAATCCTTCCTCCAGTGTGCAACATGTGTTCAGGGTATCACTTGTGTCCGGGATGTAAGTGAAATCAATTATCTTGCAACAGGTGTTGTATGTTGGTTCATTGAGTTGGAGCAGTAAGTATGTATAAATGTCAATATTAATTTCTCCATTTGACTGTGCTTTTCATATCAATAAAGCAGTTCTACTAGTGATAAAGATATTTTGTATGCCAAAATTATCTTAAAATTTGGAACGAAAAATGTATTTATATTCTAAGTAGCTGATCTAAATGAAGGCTCAGGATCAGGATGCAAATTTTTAGTATGAGCTTATGCAAACCAAAGTGTTAAACTTAATGCTTACTGCTTTACTGTACTAAACTTGAGACGATATACAGATTTGTAAACAATTGAAGGAAATGAAGGTGATTTCTTATAACTGTAGTTGGTCACCGAAAGTGGTAATTATTTTAAGAAAAAACAGCCTTGGAATCTTGCCATTTTATTTCCCACAAGTGAATTAGATCTTTAAACTTGCAGCAAATAAGATGTGTACTCTAGCCACAACAGCAGTACCATGCTTGTTTCGTGCTGGGACTCATTTCAATTGCTGAAGGTAACTAGCGGCAGGCTGGGTTACTGAACATTTCCAGCATTTTCTTGCTTTTTGGTGGTTTCCAGTATCTGCAGTACTTTACATATGTGATGATATGGAATTATTTTGGATGTGTTGCCAAGAGATAGCATGTAGATGAAGAGGAGGGGCTTGAATATAATTCATTGGGATATAGCCATGCGGGACTGAGATGTTCTGGCCTTGATTGGATAGCCAAAAATGCAACTTTGAAGGCAGATCTACTGTTCAGGACAGCGGGCAATGGTACAAGAGAAGGGTAATGTGTGGTTTTGAAGGCTACAGAGAATGTAGGAGTATACATAAATATGTAATTGAGGCTGTTTTTGGTTATGGAGCAAACAACTGGTGGAAGAGAATTAAATGCTGAATTGCATGAAAATTAACACATTTCACATGTGAATTCATATTCAAGGACTTTGTAAAGGAAAGGGAGGCATGAAATGGGTTGTGACAGCTTTTGTAAAAGGGTGGAAAGCATGACCTGTTGAGAGAACAATTTGGAATGTCTGCTAACATTGGTACAGGCTTTAAGTGTGATTTTAAGTGATTGGAGGGGAGGTTATTCTTGGTGAATACAGACCTACTTTAGAATGCAAGCTTCATGTGCCTGAGAAGCGTTAGAAGTGGCAGATAACCTGATGTAAGTTAGAGTTTTAGTTATATATTTATAGATTAAGCAGATAGCTTTGACAGTGTTATGAGTCTTACAACAAGATGTGATATATTAATTGAGCATTTTTTTAAAGATTGGACAAAATTGTTTTGGTTGTTGTTAAGGCAGATTCTTGTAAGAAACTTTACACTTGTTAACTTCTGCATTGGGCTAACATTCTGTTTAGCGTTGTGGTTTTTTGTGTTAAACCATAAAATGTTCCATTTTGTAATGTTGAGTTCTATACAAAGTGAGATGGTGTATAAACCTATTTATTTTATAATAGCAGGCTTGGCAGAGTTGGGGCCATTTTGCAGTTTGTTAATTTTAAGCATCTTTTTGCACTGATAACTCTGCTTCCTTATTTCGTTTTCCTCCTTGTCTTAATTTCTCCTTCCTTTTTGTTCCCACGTTCTCTTGCCCTAAAGAATTTCTCATAAACATTGCACACCACTTTGCACAAAATGGTTAAAATCATCTTGTTGTTTTACAGGCCATTTTATGGTTTTCACGAGAAAGAAAAACAATTCATGAAGATTTACCTGTACAATCCTTTGATGGTTAAAAGGTATAGTTAAATTAGCTACGTATCTGCTATGCATGTTTCTTCACAGTTGTAATAATCTGAACTCTAACCATTGCATAAGTATGGAACATTTCTATATCTGAGTGAATATCATGGTTGTGAGATAGACAAAACATTTTATCAAGTGACATTGTTACTTCTATCTTAGAACTTCTTTTACTTAGACTCGTTTTTCTACTATCACAGTCAATTTTTTAAGTAATCCTATCTATAAGGATAACTGTCCAAATTATGCTGCTTGCCATATAAAGAATGCAGTGTCTTGTGTAACTCAGTTTTTTTAATTAAAAACAGACCCTTTCCATTTCATTGAGCTGCACTTGAGATTCATAAATTCAAAACTCAAACAAATTGTAATAAAGATTTAGTTCCTAGTAGATGTGACACCTCCTTATTGCGCATAATTCTTCTCCGTTTAACACAAAAAGACTTATGAAGTAGAATTTCTAATTGTAATTTTGAAATTTCTTCTGCATTGTATTGTTATAAATTCATCAATATTTGCAGCATTAGGATTTTTGTTTAAAAATGCCTGAGTAGACTTCAAATGACTGATTCATAACTTGCTTCTGGTTTAACACTTCGCTGAGATTCTGTATGGATCAGCAAATATGGTAACAAAGGGTGGTCAAAGAGAGGTTTTAAGTGGGTCATGAGAATAGGCTTTAATAGGGTTGCAATTTCAGTCATTGGGGTAATGAAAGTCAAGGGAACTGTTACCGATGATTGGACATACTAAGACATGGAAAGAGTTCATCAGAGTAGTGCAGAACTGAAGAATGTTAGGGCAGAAGGAGTGCAGCCATGGAGAGTTTGGAAATTGAGGGCTTTTAAAGGTGGCATTGGTTGAGAGGGATCTACTTGGCTTCATAAACAAGTGATGACTTACTAAGGTGACGTGATGTGGCATAAGACTAGCAGCAGTGCAGATGAGCTGAAATTGATGAAAGGTAGAAAATGGATGATTATCTAGGAGAACCTTGGGATTGTCTAATTTGTGTGTGTGTAACAAAAACATGGGTAAGGGTTTTGGCAGCTGGGATGGAGATGAACAAACTTACCTGAATTGGAAATGGGTGGACCTTTTATGGTACAAGGTAGGTATGGGATTGGAATCTCAAACTCCTCTAAATAGACCGTCAAAACTGGGATATTAATTTAGCTAAAGCAGTTCATAATGAGGGAAGTGGAGTCCGTAGCAGTTATCAAAGGTTGTGAATTTACTCTTCCCAATATTTAATTGGTGAAGATTGCAGCACATCCAAACTGGATGCTGGAAGAGAAATCTTGCACAGAGGCAGAGTGGGGTCAGGAAGGGTGATGGTGTGATGCACCTCCTGTTATGTGTCCATGTACATATGCAACTTGGCCTGACGCCTTTGCATGATGTTGCTGAGAGGCAGCCTTCTGTTGAGAACTTGCAACTTCACTTGGCTGTTCTTTTCAGGCATTGTCTGGCAATAAATGAAGCCTCTGCAGAGGTTACTTTACAGTCTAAGTCAGATTAAAAACAAGGCAAGACAGTCCCATTCAGCTCTGAATGGTGTAAATATGTAACTGAATCTGTAATTGTTCATAGGATTTCAGTGTGCCCAGGAAATGCTTTTTAATTTGCCTTGTATGATTTATTTCCAATCCATCTTTGACTTTCTAATTGGTAATTTTAACTCTTTTAAAAAAAATGAACTAGTGTTATGCTATGCAAATTGCTATCAGTTAATTTTTAAATTAGACAAAATTGACACTGAGCCAAAGCTGAATTGTATCATTAATGCTGAAAATTAAACAAATGTTTGAGATTGAACCTTTTGAGAATTATATTTGGAACCAGCCCAGACAGATGTTAAGAGATTCTTCATTTCTGGTTTGAAAATCTTGCGGTATGAATTTGGGCAAAGTCTCTTTACTTCTGTACGATCGTTCAGCTGCAACACATTCTTAATTGGATTATGGCCACTCTAATTGGAGAAGCTAGCAGGATAGATAATGCAAAAATCCTGATATATAGTGAGTGTTCAGGGAAAACTTTTTGTTGGAAAATTAAGTTAGTGAAAATTTGAAAGAAGTGGTAAGTGATTCACACGCAGCCACAGCAGGCGTCAAATGATGTGTTGGCCTTCACAGTTAGGGAATTTGTGTGCAGGAGCACGGAGACTTGCTGTATTTGTACAGGGTCTTGATGAGATCACACCTGGAGCATTGTTGCAGTTTTGGCCTCCTTTATCTGAGGAAGGATATAAGTTATGGAGGGGGTGCAGCAAAGGTTTACCAGACTGATTCATCAGATGGGAGGACAGATGTATGAAGAGAGGCTGGATCAGTTAAGAATATATTCACAGAAATTTAGGAGAAGGGGGGGCGGAATCTCACAACCTGTAAAGGTCTAACTGAACTAGACTATAAGTAGGAAGGATGTTCCTGATGACCTGGGAGTTGAGAAGGTTGATCATCGTCTAAATACAAAGTAAGCCATTCAGGACTGAAGAGGAGAAATTTCTTCAGCCAGAGAGAGGAGCCGTTGGAATTCTCCTCCATAGGAAGTGGTGAAGGCCAAAACATCGAATGTTTTCTCTGAGGAATTAGATATAGTTCTTTGGGCTAATTGGATCAAAGCAGATGGGGCAACAAAGAGGCAACTAAGTTGGATGATCAGCCACGATCACTTTGTGCGGTGGAATGGGTGCGAAAGGGTGAATGGCCTGCTATCTTGTATAGTTATGATTTATAATTTAGCATGGTGTTCACAGGAAAATTTTCCCTAGTGTTTTTTAACGAGGCTGCAATAATTAAACGATACGTAACATTGACAGCATATTCCTGTAACTGAGATTCCACAGGCATTATTATTTGTTTGGATAGATTACAACTCAAAGTTTTGTGTTGCTTCTTAGGGTCTGTGAGTTGTTACAAGGAGGAGCTGTTATGAACAAATCCTACCAGCCATATGAAGCTCATTTACCTTACCTCCTGCAACTCTTCATTGATCATAATCTGTACGGCATGAACTTTATTCACCTTGCAGCTGTAAAATTCAGAAAAAGGCAGAGAAAAGGTAAAACAGTCAATGATTAGAAAAGAGTTTAATGTAAGCATGGAAGTTGACAAAAAGCAATAACCAATCATTGTTGATATCACTGCATTTTTTCTTTTAAATAATGCACTTCTCAATTTGTGTTGGTAAAAATAGGTGGCTTTATAGAGTGCACTTGTCTGAAGTTTATGGGTGGGTTGTCTCTATACATTGGTAATGGACAGTTTATGAAGTTGAAGCACCCAGAAGCTAACACAAATTGAAAAGTTATCAAAATTTCAATGTAGCTGATATGAAAGTACATGTTTGAAAGCTGCTCAGCAGCGTTCATAATCCTTGCCTGGTTGAGCAGCATGTGTTTTTAAGTAAATTTACACCCCACAATGTGTAAATAGTCCCAACCAAATTGTCCTATGTTAGGAGAACCCGTTGAACTTTTTCAGGTAACGTTGATGAGTGGAGTTGAATGGAGTACCAAAGAAAGCATAATCAGTAATTGTGCTTTTGCAGTGTCTAATAAATGTGCTGGCTCCAATTCAGCTTGGTAATTCTACATCACCCCTTAGTTCTACGGTTTGAATTGGTCAGAAAAAGATTTTAGAACTGTGATTAGGCATGGTAATCCTAGCACTAACCATTATGAGTCATAATTTTTTTGCAAGAGACTCCTGATCTTATGCTGGCTTCAGAGGGTGTAAATAGAGATGGTAGCCTCAAAACTACAGAGGGACAAAATAGCAGATTGGGTGCAAGAAAATGACCAGTCAGACCACGCTGAAGTCCTGTGCATCCTGTCAGTTGGGAGTTCTGATGTAGTGCCTGGAGACAGGGTAGGAGACATTTGAAAAAAATTATGATAAGGAGCAAAATGGGAAGAGAAAATATAATAGTACTACGGACAGAATAATGGTTAGGATGTAGAAGAGTTCATTAAGCTCTGTGCTGAAATTATTTCTTTTGTGGAAAATAAGATTCCAGTCTATATGAAATGTCCCCTGTTACACAAAGTAATTTGGTTGTATTACAGTTCTCTTTGAAGCAGTTTTTGAGCAATTTCGAAATTGCCTAATACCTCATTCTGTGATTGACCTGTCAGTCAGTTAATATTTAACCTCTACATCAAACTTTATGCCAGCCAATTTATCCATATTCTGTATTCCACTTTCCTGACTACAGGATTGGAAAGTGAGTCGGTGAAGGTTAGTACTGATGCCTGTCTGTATTCCACCTGACATTTACATAGACTGAAACATTATAGGTATGTACCTCCGAACAAAAGCATACTAAAGTTTCTGTCCCTTTATAGATACTGTAGACGTGACCCCAATTAGTGATATCCCACTGTTTATGACAAAATACAAGTGAATCTTAATTAACAAGCAGCTTATGGCTCTGTTTTTCTCAGAGGCAAGTCCTTGGAGGAGAAAGCTACTATGGCTCAGTCTCAAACAAAAGATTGTGTAATAGGACATATCAGAGTGATTTGTATCAACGAGAGAGAGAAGATGGGCTTGATTTTTGCTGTTTCATGACTTGCATTCAGTTATGATGTGTCCAGTTCAAAGAGATTTGGTTTCTAACCATAGGTGATCCACTTGGAAAATACCTTCCTGAACAAACTGGTTTAGAATTGAGCAGCACCAATAGCAAAGAGAATGAAAAGCCACGGAAAAGCCCCATCTCGACCAAGTCGAAGGGATCACCAGCATCAACAGAGAAGTCATTTACATGCTCCTTTGTAAGATGGGAGGAAGATGACTTACCAAGGTTGTCTAGGAACTAAAAATACTTTGGTTTTCACTTTTTAAATTCATATTTGACTTTCACTTTTAGATTTGTCCGTATTCCAATTCCAGTATTGGCCTGTACATGGATGAACTGTTATTTATTTATTTAAAGCTGGGCATGGTAGCATAGTGTTTTGTTACTGGTCTAATAATCCAGACATGAGATCAAATCTTAACGTACCCACTGGAAAATTCAAATTAAGCTAAATAAAACTCTGAAATAAAATAAATGGTATTAGTAGTGGGAGCTAATTGATCTGTTGCAGTGACTTTTGCTCACTTCCCCCTCCCCAATTCATTTTATTTATTTTTCCATTCTACAGACCCATCCATAGCATTATCCAACTTATCCGTAGCTGCTGTTCTGACTCCGTGCTTCCACTTTTCACTCTTCCATTCTCTGTCCAGGCCTACTTTTCTCATTGCTTGATGTTTAAGTACCAGTGCTTTCAGCCATTGTGGCCCAGCATGCAAAAGTTCTCTTACCTTTCTGCCCTCATTTAATTTCTCCTCATGTTTTAATACCTAGTTCTTACAGTGGTATGTTTCATGTCTTTGAGCACCTCTCCAATTTTTCTAACTCTTTAATGGCACTTCTATTCAGGTCCTTCTATTTGTACCCAGATTTTCTTTTAAATGAAACCTTAAGCAGCTTTGCTATGCTAAAGACATTCTACTCATGCAATTTAACCAAGAACTGTTTGGCGTTTGACTTTTTGTCACTTTGGAGGATATTATTCAAGATCTAACTGTTTTATTTCAAGAAAATTATCTTCTGTAATCCATAACTTTTTTTCTTCAGTCTGTGCTCAGAAACTGATTGCTAAACATTTAGTTGAGTTGCTGTACCAAACCAGCGGTGGGAGATCTGAAAAAGTAAGCAACTTGATCAGGAATTTTGTCAATACAACAATCTACAGTTTATGGAACATAAGAACAGGAGTAGGTCATTCAGCCCCCAGAGCCTGATCAGCCAGTCAATATGACTCTGGATTATGGATGCCTTTTACACACCGTATCCCCATAAACCCTGTTTGTCATTGGTAGAGATAGTAGATTTTTGATTACCACAAATGTACTCATAGACTGAGTTTCTACAATACTCTGGGGTAAAGAATTCAAAATGTTTGCAACCCTCTAAGTAAAAGTTATTTCTCATTGTTTCACACCTAAGTGGCATCCCATTATTTTTAAGTTGTGGCTCTTGGCCCCAGATTCCCCAACTAGGAGTAATACCTCCAACTAGCCTGTCTATCCCTTCTAGTATTTTGTAAGTTTCAATGAGATCGCCTCCTCTCGTTTTCCCATTTTCACTAAATACGGTAGCCCAGCCTTCCCAGGAAAAAATCTGATGAATCTTCATTATGCTCTCTCTATGGTAATAATATCTTACCTGAGATAGAAACTATAACTGCACAATGTTCCAGGCGCAACCTAACCAAGCTCCTGTAGAATTAATTCAAGACTTCACTACTCAGATCCTTTTGCAGAAAGATGAACGTTCCATTATCCTCCCTAATAGCTTGCCACACCTTCATGAATTGTCTTCAGTGATTCATTGACCAGACACCTGGGGTCCCATTTTGTACATCTAAACTTTCCAATCTCTTTACATTTAAGAAATACTCTACACATCTGCTCCTCCTATCATAGTGGATATCCTCTCGTTTTTCCACATTATATTCCATCTGCATAGAAATGTAGAAACTTAAAAAAAATAGGAGGGAGAGATAATTCGGCCTTTTTGAGCCTGCTCCACCATTCATCATGATTATTGTTGAATGTCTAACTCTCAATAGCTTCATCCTGCTTTCTCCTTATAATCTTTGAACCCATGTGCCCCAAATGCTATACCTGGCCACCTCTTGAATATATTCAATGTTTTGGCATTAACTACTTCCTGTGGTAATGAATTCCATAGGCTCACCACTCTTTTTGGGTGAAGAAATGTCTCCTGATCTCTGTCCTAAATGGTCTACCCCAAATCATCATACTGTGACCTCTGGTTCTGGCCACACCTATCGCCAGGAATATCCTCCCCGCATCCTGCATCTACTCTGTTTAGTCCTGTTAGAATTTTATAAGTCTCTGTGAGATTGCCCCTCTCTGTGAGATTGCCCCCTTCAGCCTGTTCGTGCGAACTCTAGTGAAAATAGCCCTATTCTAGTCAATCCCTCCTCATATGTCGGTCCCACCATTCCCGGAATCAGCCTCGTAAACCTTTATAGTGCTCTCTTGAGAGCAAGAGCATTCTTTATGCTGCATCTGCCATTGATTTGTCCGCTCACCCAACCTGCTCAGATCGTGCTGCAGAATCTCTGCATCCTTATCACAGTTCAATTGCCCACCCAATTTGGTACCATCTGCAAACTGAGATGTTACAATTTCTTTCTTCATCCAAATCATTAATATACATTTGTTTGACATTAATTTGGCATTAAAACATTAATATATATCCACACTGTAATGAATACAGCATGGAGACAGATGCTTCGGTCTGACTATTCCATGCTGCCAAAGCTCCCAAACTAGACTAGTCCTACTTACCTGTATTTGGCCCATATCCCACAATCTTTCCTATTCATGTATTTATTCAAATCTCTTAAATGTTGTAACTGTACCTACATTCAATACTTCCTCTGGCAGTTCATTCCACACATGAACCACTTTGTGCTTTTCAACAACAAGTTGTCCCTCGTGTCCTTTTAAAAGCTTCCTCCTCTCACCTTAAAAATATGCCCATGAGTTTTGAGATCACCCACTCTATGGAAAAGACCCTTGCTATTCACCTTATCTATTCTCCTCATTATTTTATAAACCTCTATAAAATCACCCCTCAACCAGTGCCTATTTCCAGTGGAAAAACATCTCAGCCTATTCAGTCTATTTTTATAACTCAAATCCCCTATTTCTGACAACATCCTAGAAATTTTTTTCTGAACCCAATTTAATAATATCCTTCAAGACAACCAGAATTGTTCACAGTATTCCAGAAGAGGTCTCACCAATGCCCTGTACAGACTCAACATGATGTCCCAACTCCTATACTCAAAAGGCCTGAGCAATGAAGGCATTAATTGTACAGGTCCTGCCCATGTTTATTTTTGTGTTTTTGCATCTTGCAATGTATTGCTGTAAGTCATGCAATAAGTCTTTAAAGACTGTCCATTACCTCTGTGCAGTCATGCCTTTTTAAGGTATTTTCTCAGTCAGCATGTGCTAATTTGTGCCTCAAGCCTTTATAATTTCCTTTATTCATATTTAACATCCTTGCTTGAGATTGAACTACCTCAGTTTCAAACATAATGTAAAATTCTATTGCATTGTGGCCACTCATCCCTGAGCGTTCCTTTTCAATATGTTTGTTGATTAGCCCTTTTTCATTACGTCATACTGGATCTAAAGTGGCATATCCTCAAGCTCGTTTCTTAATATACTGCTATAAAAAGAAATTCGTAATACTCCAGAAATTTGTCCTCCATTGCTTTAATGTTCAGTTGGTTTATCTAGTCTTCATGCAGATTGAAATCCTCTATGGTAAATGCGGTGTTCATGCCTCCTGCTTCTCTCACCTGATTGATACCAGATCCCTGACACCTACCACTGTTTGGCCTTTAAGTCTGTCTGTGGCTGTTCCAAGTTCCATCCAAACAAATTCCACACACTGTTCTTCTGATTTAAGATCCTCCCTTACTGAAGTGCTGATCCCATCCTTTATTATCAGAGCAACTTCACCTCTTTCTCCTCACTTTTGTCCTCGTCTTTCCCAGTTCAGTTTCTAGTCCTGGTCACCAGACAGCCGTGTTTCTGTAATAGCCATGTTATCCCTATTTGTGTCTTGAGGTCACTTATCTTTGCTGTGAATGTTGTGTGCTTTCAGGTGGAGTGCCCTTAAATTTATCTTTTTGGCATCATTTCTCTCTTGAAGCATAGTCAATACTCATGTTCTGTGTCCCCTTTCTTCTCATCTCACTAGCAACTTTTTGGCTTTCTATTACCAACTTTTGGCTTCTTCCAGTTTGAGTTACTCTTTAGGATCCTAACCTCCTGACAAACTAGTTTAAATTTGCACCAAATGCAAATCTCCCTGCAAAGGTATTGGTTGCAGTTTCGTTAAGTGTAATCCGTCTAGCTTCTATAGGTCCTACCTTCCCCAGGACTGGTCCCAATTTCTCAAATCTCCTCCCTCTTACATCAGTTCTCCAGTATGTTTGACCCTGGCACAATGGAGGCAGCAGTCATCCTGGAGTTATGTTTACTGCCACAAAAAACTTGTCTAATTGCTGACTATGGAACTCAATATAACTGTTCGTTCATTCGTTCATTCTTTTTATCTTGTTTTGATTTTGGTTTTTAATGCACTGAAGATTGATAGATAAGTGGTGATCTGGTATTTTACTGGATAGAGTTGCCAATTTGACACAATTGCAGAATATAGAAAGTGGTATTTGAGGCAGAATGTGGAACAGCACCCAATATGATGATATCGGGTAAATTATTCAGCACCCAAGAAAGATTGAATATTTGAAAAGATTCCTATCCAATTGTTATTAGGGCATGTATGGTTTGGAATACTTAAAAGCATCAAGGGAAGAGAAATACTATTCCTATTTGTTCTTAGTATTTGATTTTTCACCGTTTCAACCACCCCCCCCACCCTCCTGGTTCGGGTGTGCTCACTAACTTGAGCAGAACTGGTGATTATATGTTAAGTGCCTGTATGACACTTGGAATGGAGGGTATATACAGTGATAAGGGAAAACCTGTTATATTTTTAAAAAAGAACCATGCTAGTTGCAAAATTTAAAATCGAATCAACAGAAGGCTTGGGGGGAAAAATAATTTCTTCCTGATCTAGGCTTGATGACATTTGCACGTTCAATGTGAACACCGTTGTACTGTTCTGGTTAATGTTTTTATCTTGCATCATTTTTAGTGTTGGCCTGGTTATGACATTCCTGCTGTCTTTTTCCGTCCTGTTTGTAAAGCTCGGGGAAATTGGAAATAGTTGCTGTGAATCCGTACTCATCGAAAACCTATTTCCACTGATATTTTTACAGGACATTAGTCAGTTTTAAACTAGAGCTTTCCTTGTAATTTTTTCTATTCTAATATTGCGTCTGAAATACACCAAGTTTTGTCCAAGCTATCTAGTTCCATGCTGTATCTCCACACTGAATTTCTGCATGTCTGTATACTGTGATTTGTAGCTCTTTATGTTTAATGATACAGCTTTTGATAATTCCAGAGTATAAGATTGATATAGCTTGTTTGAATAAACTTTGAAATATTCTAATTTTTGCATAGCGGTAATAACTTTTTGTTATGTTGCAGTTCTTTAGTTCTTCAGGATATTGGTCGGCAGAGCACTTGTGAACTTGAAGTGGATGCCGTTGCAGCTGATATATTAAATCGTTCAGAAGTTGAAGGTATTTTTTTAAAATTCTGAGACTACTGTTAGTACACTTTCTAGCATTCTTCTAGGCTACTCTCCAAAATTTGTTTTATGTTGATACAGTACGAAATGTGTATTTTTATGAAACAATTATGCCGAATATGCTTCATATGCAACAACTGGTTACGCAAGTGTTTGTGTGATACGTGTGAGTCATTGGCTAGGCCAGCATTTAGAATCATGGAATCATAGAATCCCGGCAATGTAGATAAAAGCCATTCGGCCCATTGAGTCTGCATCAACCCTCTGAAGACCATCCCACCAAATCCACCAGCCTTGGCGTATTGCTGCAATGTATTTTGTAGATGCAAGTGGACAGAATTCCATCACATAACTGACCTGCCTTATGGAGTGTGGGCAGGTAAGTTACCACAGAATTTCCAGTTTCTGATCGGCTTTCTTAGCTGTAGTTTGTATATGGCTGGTCCGATTGGAGGCAACAGCCCAGTGGTATTATCGCTGGACTGTTAATCCAGAGAACAGTATAATGTTCTGGGGACCCAGGTTCAAATCTTGCCACAGCAAGCAGTGGCATGCAAATTCAGTTTTTTTTTGGAACTGGAATTAAGTGTCTGGCCATGAATCCATTGTTGATTGTCAAGAAAAGTCCCTCTGGTTCACTAATATCCTTTACGGAAGAAACACGCAGTAATAGAACATAGAACATAGAACAGTACAGCACAGAACAGGCCCTTCAGCCCACAATGTTGTGCCGACCATTGATCCTCATGTATGCACCCTCAAATTTCTGTGACCATATACATGTCCAGCAGTCTCTTAAATGACCCCAATGACCTTGCTTCCACAACTGCTGCTGGCAACGCATTCCATGCTCTCACAACTCTCTGCGTAAAGAACCTGCCTCTGACATCCCCTCTATACTTTCCACCAACCAGCTTAAAACTATGACCCCTCGTGCTAGCCATTTCTGCCCTGGGAAATAGTCTCTGGCTATCAACTCTATCTATGCCTCTCATTATCTTGTATACCTCAGTTAGGTCCCCTCTCCTCCTCCTTTTCTCCAATGAAAAGAGACCGAGCTCAGTCAACCTCTCTTCATAAGATAAGCCCTCCAGTCCAGGCAGCATCCTGGTAAACCTCTTCTGAACCCTCTCCAAAGCATCCACATCTTTCCTATAATAGGGCGCCCAGAACTGGACGCAGTATTCCAAGTGCGGTCTAACCAAAGTTTTATAGAGCTGCAACAAGAACTCACCACTCTTAAACTCAATCCCCCTGTTAATGAAAGCCATAACACCATATGCTTTCTTAACAACCCTGTCCACTTGGGTGGCCATTTTAAGGGATCTATGTATCTGCACACCAAGATCCCTCTGTTCCTCCACGCTGCCAAGAATCCTATCCTTAATCCTGTACTCAGCTTTCAAATTCGACCTTCCAAAATGCATCACCTCGCATTTATCCAGGTTGAACTCCATCTGCCACCTCTCAGCCCATCTCTGCATCCTGTCAATGTCCCGCTGCAGCCTACAACAGCCCTCTACACTGTCAACGACACCTCCGACCTTTGTGTCGTCTGCAAACTTGCTGACCCATCCTTCAATCCCCTCATCCAAGTCATTAATAAAAATTACAAACAGTAGAGGCTCAAGGACAGAGCCCTGTGGAACCCCACTCACCACTGACTTCCAGGCAGAATATTTTCCTTCTACTACCACTCGCTGTCTTCTGTTGGCCAGCCAATTCTGTATCCAAGCAGCTAAGTTCCCCTGTATCCCATTCCTCCTGACCTTCTGAATGAGCCTACCATGGGGATCCTTATCAAATGCCTTACTGAAGTCCATATACACCACATCCACAGCTCGACCCTCATCAACTTTTCTAGCCACATCCTCAAAAAAACTCTAAGGTTTGTAAGGCATGACCTACCCCTCACAAAGCCGTGTTGACTGTATTTGATCAAGCCATGCTCTTCCAGATGGTCATAAATCTTATCCCTCAGAATCCTTTCTAACACCTTGCAGACGACAGACGTGAGACTTACCGGTCTATAGTTGCTGGGGATTTCCCTATTTCCTTTCTTGAAGAGAGGAATTACATTTGCCTCTCTCCAGTCCTCAGGTACGACTCCAGTGGAGAGCGAGGATGCAAAGATCTTCGCAAGTGGCGAAGCAATTGCATTTCTCGCTTCCCAAAGCAGCCGAGGACAAATCTGGTCCAGGCCTGGCAACTTGTCAATCTTAATGTTTGACAAAATTTTCAGCACATCAGCTTCCTTTATCTCTATCCATTCCAACATGCACACCTGCTTTTCAAAGGTTTCATTCTCTACAAAGTTCGTTTCTTTCGTAAAGACAGAAGCAAAAAACTCATTTAGGGCTTCCCCTACCTCCTCAGGCTCCACACACAAGTTCCCTATGCTATCCCTGATCGGCCCAATGTGGTTGACTCTTAACTGTCCTCTGGGCAGTTAGGAATGGGCAATAAATGTTGGCCTAGCCAGCAATATCCTTATGCTACAAATGAATTTTAAAAATAAAAGTTCAGCTTCTGGTCCGTAGTAACCCCAGACTGTTGATGGTAGGGGACTTAGTGATCGTAATACACAGGATGTCATCTAACTGTACCCTAGCTAGTGAATGTCACAGGGAAGCTCTATTCTCTCTCATTTGGCATTTCAGTGGTGCAAATAGTACTTGTCACTTCTTAGCCCAAGCCTGGACATTTGACGAGGTCTTGCTGCATATGGAGTTGACTGTTTCAGTATCTGAGAATTTGCAAATGGTGCTAAACATTGTGCAATCATTAGTGAACAACTTCAACAACCTGACTTCATCTTGGCGATAATGTTATTGATGAAGCTCCTGAAGATGTTTGACCTACCTGAGGAACTCCAGCAGTGTTGTCTGGGACTGACCTTCAATCCTTCAGTCACAACAATCATCTCCTTTTGTTCTAAATATGACAGCAAGCATTCGAGAGTTTTGCACCTGTTTCCCACTGACTGTAGTTTTGCTAGGGCTTAGGGCTTCTTGATGCTGTACTTGGTCAAATGTTGCCTTGATGTTAAAATCAGCCCCTCTGAAGCTGAATCCTCAGTCAAGAGCTAAGTGACGCTGACCAAACCCAAACTGAGCACCAGCAAACAGATTATTCATTTGCAAGTACTGCTTAACAACACTGTCGACAATCTGCTCATCTCTGAGAGTAGACTGATGGGGTGGGGGGGAAATCATGTTTGAATTTGTCCTACATTTTGTGGGCAGGGCACACTTGACCAAATTTCCATGTTGTCAGTAATATGTCACGTTAAGCACTTGAAATCCTTTTATTTAATTCTTAAGTTGAATACGTGCATGTTTCAATTTGAACCAAGCATCTGTTGTAGTTTTGGAACTGGGGTCCAGCTGGTGGCTTTGGAACAGGAGTGTTGACCATTTTTCTTTTTTTGTTTTAGCTCAGATTGGCAGAAACCCAGGATTGCAGGCCATCTGGGATGATGAGAAACAGCGCCGTCGTGAGAACAATATGTCCTCTCAGATTGAGTCACCTGATTCACAAGGTAATTGCAACGTCTTACAATAGTACAACTTCCTGTAACTTGTATTGATATATAAAGGTTTGGATGGTGAGGAATTTGTTGAATGTGTTAAAGAAAATATTCTTTATCAACATTTATATGTTCCTACTGGAGAAGGCAAAAACCTTGACTTTCTTTTGGGAAACGAGGCAAATGACTGAGACTAGAAATCTGTTAGTTTAAAAATAGTTGTGGAAAAAGATAAGCCTACCATTCAAGTTAAAGTTCTTACTTGGAGTAAGGCAAGTTTTAATAGTATGAAACAAAAACTTACAAAAGTTGATTCTGAGTAGACCCTTTGCAGGTTAAGGGACAAATGACAACTGGGACCCTTTCAAAAATGTGATAATGAGAGCTCAGAGACATAATGTTCCTGTTAGAGTGGAAGGTAAGGCTGGTGTGATTAGGGAATAATGGATAAATAAAGATGTTGAGGTTCTATTCAAGAATAGAAAATGAATCATATATTAGATATAGGTATTTGGGTTCTAATAAATCTCTTGAAGCATATAGTGTGTGTCGGGATGTTTTTGAGAGGGAAGTCAGGAAGCAAGGGAGAGGCTATGAGAGTGCCTTGGCAGGTGAGGTTAAGGATAATCCTATAGACGTTCTACAAGTACATTGAGCAAAAGACCAACTGGAGAGAATTTTTAGAGATCAATGAGGTTGTTTTTGTTTTGAACTTCAGGAGATGGCAGAGCTTTTAACTGAATGCTTAAATGAAAATTCACGTCAGTTGTTACTGTGGAGAAAGAAATTGAGGCGAGAGAATTCAAAATAAATATTTTGATGTTTTGAAAACAGTTAATCTTACAGAAAAGAAATGCCTGAAGTCTTAGAAAATATGAAGGTGGATAAATCTCCAGGGCCTGATCAAGTGCATCTCAGGATGTTGTAGGAAGTTAGGAAATTACAGGGCCCCAATCAGAAATATTTGTATCATCTATAATCACAAGTGAGATGCTGGACGACTGGAGGGTGGCTGAGGTTGTGCCTTTTATTTAAGAAATGCTGTAAGGAGAAACCTGTGAACTGTTGACCTGGGCATCTGATAATGGTGGATAAGTTGTTAGTGGTGATTTAATTACATTTGGAGAGGCAGTGGAATGAGTAGGGATAGCATCATTTTATGCAAGGGAAATTGCCTCTTTCAGACTCTAGTTGAGTATTTTGAGGAAGTAACCAAAAAGATTGAGGGCAGAGTGGAAAATGTTGTTTACTTGAATTTCCGTAAAAAGATTCCACGAGGTAGCTTGCTAATTGAATACAAAATTGGCTCCACAGTGGGAGCCAGAGGGTGGAGGTGGAGGGTTGTTTAGCAGATTGGACCTCTGTTCCACATGGATTGGTACTGGGCCCACTTTTGTTTGTCATTGGTATAAGTGATTTGAATGAGAAAATAGGACGCAACATTAGTAAGTTTGGGGATGACACCAAAATTGGTTTGGTGGACAGTGAAGAAGGTTATCTAAGATTACAAAGTGGGGTATGGATAAGGTGAATAGCAAAGGTCTTTTCCCTAAGCTGTGGAAGTTCAAAACTAGGGGGCATGTTTATAAGGTGAGAAGGGAGCGATTTAGAAAGGACATGAGGGGAAACTTATTTTTGGTTTGTATATGGGATGAACTGTCAGACCAAGTGGTAGATGCTTGTGCAGTTACAATGTTCAAAAGACATTTGGATAAGTACATGAACAGGAAAGGTTTGGAGGGGTATGGGCCAAACTGTACGCAGGTGTGATCAGTTTAATTTGGAAACATGGTCAGTGTGGACTAGTTTCCATGCTGTGTGAGTATGACTCTAAATGTAAGAATAAGGTAATCACATGGGCACTCTGTAAATCAATCTCTAATGTAAATAACAAGAACAAACTCCAAAAATGTAACAACATAAATGTATCTCATCCACGTCCAAACCTGTCACTTCTCCCTCTGAACTCTTCTGCCTGTGTTGCTGCAGAAAGAGGAATTGGGTTGCTACAGGAAAAATAAGTTGTGTAGATCAGCTAGCATGGAAAGACTAGTGAGGATTCAAGATCTTATGAGTTAAGATGAGCATCTTATTTCCTTTTGAAAGTCAGTTTATTAACAATTCTCATCATGAAACAATAACTCGAGCACAGTAATGAGTTGTTACCATAAAAACAAAGAACCGAAGATTCTGAAAATCTGAAACACCAATGGAAGGTAATAATCTGATGAAGAATCACTGCTTTACAGATGCCATTAGACCTGATTTTCACCCATACTTTCTGAAAGAGTTGATTCATCAACTTGCATAAATAAATTACCTGTGACAGAGTGAAACGGTCAAAGCATTTTACAGGAACATTGTCAAACTAAAAGTTGACACAGTCACGTGAGGTGATATTTTGGAGAATGACAAAAAAGCTTTGGTGGAAAGAGTAAGATTGCCAAGTCTGCTTGGATACCTTCCTGGAAGTTTCATCACTGACATCCCACCAGCAAACATCCTGCCCAATCCAAAGCCTGCCTTCTCTCATCTCTATTCTTACAACTAATAGACTATAATGCTCAAAGAAACTGAAAGGATCCACAGTTTTTAAAAATAACTTATCTCCTGGGTTTTCATCACATCAGTGTCCAAGATGTTAAATATTAATTCCTAAATATTCAAGGACAACCCTGGAAAGTTAACAAACCCTACAAGAGAGGTCAGTTCTAAGGCACACCTTATTGAAGTAAAGAGAAGTTGATGTAGTGATTTGGGAATAAATTGTACAACTGGCAGGCAGCTGAGAAGCTAACCACGAGTCGAACAATTAAAATCAAATGCGCACGTGATCAGAATTGGAGAGGTACTGATGAGGTTTGTACATGAAAGAAGTTAGAGCTAAGGGCAAAGACATTGAAAAATTTGGGAACATGATTAAAAATTAACATCAAGGCACTGTGTGAATGGGAACCAGAATCAGTCAAAGAATATAAAGGTAGTGGATGAACCAGACTTGTTGTAGGTTAGGACGTAGCCAGCAGACTCTAAGATAACCTCAGGTTTGCAGAGGGTGGATGGTAGGAGCTTTTCCAGCATGCATTAGAATAGTCAAATGTAGAAATGGTCAACCTTCTTTCCTGTTCATTATGTGGTTATCACTAACCTACTGAAAGTATTTCAACCCGGTTGAAGGTTTCTCGAAATAGAGGATTTTGGCAAGAGGTTTACACAAATCAATGATATCATCATCTTGAAAGCACTGGCTGTTCTCTTAGTCTTCCTTTTTATTGGCCAAAGCTTCTTACAGCCCATGTTGCAGAAAGCTTGAACTTTAGATCCCTTAGCATGATCTCAATGTAGCAATATTACTTCACAGTTATGGTGTGACCTTCTCCTGTTAACATCAATTACTCGTTTCCACTCGCAGGGCACTACCTGTATCATCATCCAGCTGTTCCCAGGGGAGCAGTCTTTCCAGGCCCGGGTTCGGAAGCTGATATCTTTGGGTTATACCAATTTGAGCTGAATTATCTTCGGGCAAGCTTTTAAGCACAGACCTGAGGTCTTTTGTTGTTTGGAATTGATCCTTCTTGACTGCTTGTGGATCCCAGGGTAAAATTTGACTTGGATAGTATTGCATCCAACCGGTATTTAATTGAATTAGTAGCAATAGTATATAGCTAGCTAACATTCCTGTTTAAAAGTTAACACCATTTCTGTTAAACAAAAAAAATTCCACTCTTGGCAAATGAATTAAAATCTTAATTTTTTTCTCCATTTTAAATTTCGTAAGGCAAAAGTTGAAATCGTCTGTAGGTATTAAAAAGATTGGAAATAGCATGATCAGTTCAAAGGTTATTGATGCACTGAGCTGTTCATCATTCTTAAATAAATTAGGAAACCAAGCTATAGAATGTTTATAATTATCTAGATTTAAACCATTGACAAGTGAGGTTCCAACTTAATAGTCTGGAGAAACATTTCTCTGCTTTGAAAGCTGAATTTTTCCTTGAAATTATGAGGTAAATCTTTTACTTTTATTTTCTTCCTTCTAAGATGTTTCATTCCACACTGGTCAAAAACATTGCTTTTCAATTTTTGTATGTACTTCCTGATATAAAAGGTGTCTTGGTTTGTGTTGAAAGGCCTTAGGGACTTGTAGTGCTAGAATTTGGATCCTGTGAAGGATTGTAGGCCAACTGCCTGCAGACTCTATCAAATTTGAAGTGTTGCACCTTTCTGCATCAATATTAGAACTTCTGCTTACACTCCTGAGTAGAGAAACTTCTGTATGACCTGATGAATCATAAAGTTCCATTGACTGAGCGTCGATGACCCAGACTAAGTTAATGCAGTCACTTGGCAGAAAAACCTATTTTAAGCATAGTCCCAAATAACCGGCTTCAGGAGAGAGTGGTGAAGTGGTAGATCCCTACTGTAGAAAGTTATTGAGGTGATTAATGTGGAGGCGTGTAATGAGAGGCTAGATCAGTGTGCAAGAGCCAATGGAATTCTGGTTGACTGTTAAATCTGGAAAAATGGGAGGAGGCTCAAATAGAATATAAATGCCAGCGTGGACTAGTTTGCTTGGATTTCCTGTGGATATTGTGTCTCGAAAACATAAAACAGTCAGCTGCAAGCTCTAGATTCCCTCCCCAACTGATACATCACTGCAACAGGTTGTTCCTGTAAGCACTTTTTTTTTTCATTCACACACAGACCTGGCAGAACTAAGAATATGCCGTGCCCATTACTATCCAAGAAAGTTGAGGGACTTGGTCATTTTGCTGCAAAACAAATCTCTCCTTTTTTTGTTCAAATATTCATTTGGATAAGTACCTAATAGCATGTCCTTTCTATGTAAAAAGTAAACACGAAATAGTTATAGAAATGCTTAAAACTGCTCGAATGTTAACCTAAATGAAGTGAAGTATTATTCAATGTTAGAAGTTATACACTTAAGCCCATGGTACAGAAAGGGAGAAATGAGTAATCTTAACGTCAAAAAGTATTTGATTTTGTGATTTTTCTACATTTCTAATGCCTCCCTGATGTGGCCTGCATAGATCCAATGTTCTTTTGCAGTATTCTAAATACCATTTTATATCTGAAGAATCTAAGTCTAGACCATGCAGTACTTTCATTGAAGTTAACTTGAGATGCAAGTACAAAATCTAATGGCTGAGATCCCCAGTATAAGTTGTTTGACGCTCAATTTGTTACCTAAAGCGAAACATTCTTCTAACGTGTTTCATGCTGTTATTTGTAGACCGTGGATCCGTACATCTTACAGAGAATGAAAGGATCTTTCAGCGCAGAATAAAGGAGATTCTGTGGCAAAATAACTATTCAGTGTAAGTAGATTCCCATTTCATTTTATTGAGAATGTACATTTGACTTTTATCTATTATTTTAATAAAGGTTGTAAAAACGTGCCTCTTGTTGTTTTAAACAAGTTTTCTGTCACAATCCATGGAGGAGAATGAAGAGTTTGAAACACTCCCTTCTAATTTGACCTTGCATATGGATACTACATCTCCTGACGGCCTTTCCTGTACACCTGCCAATCTGGTTGAAATTCACAACGATGAAAACAGTAAGGAATGTTGTTTTTGAGCTGCCATTTATTGTAATTTTTTTAATTTACCTGATATTGCAGACTCGAGCAAGCAAATTTTGTAGTTTTCAAATTAAATAATGTAGATTAGAGGGATGCAGTTGCCTAATGATGATGTCAATGGACTGATAATCCAGAACCCCACGCTAACGTTCTGGGACATGCTTTTGAATCCCATGACACTGTGGCAGATGGTGAAATAAACTAATTAAATAAATTCTGCAATTAAAAACTAGTCTAAAGTAATTGTATAACCATTGTTAATTGTCAAAAAAACAAGTGCTGGCTCACACCTCCCAAGCATACTCCATTCACACACAAAACACACATGCGCAGTATACCTGCCTGTACTGCTAGTGACTTAAATCCATTTTGCCATGTTGATTATGCTTATTTGCGCGCTGCCATGTATTTCCCTGACAGAGTGCTTCACAAAATGTGCACACGCAGATCTTTCTGCATGCAGAATGTGAACCTTGAAGGAGACTCAAACATTATAAAGTCACTAATATCATTTAAGGAAAGGAAATATGCCCTCCTTATCCATGCTCGCTTCCACATTACTGTGGACCCACTGCAATGACGTTGACTCTTAACTGCCCTGTGAAATGATCTAATCCTGTATTCAATTCAAGGGATGGGCTAGAAATACTGGTGACATCCTATTTTTAAAAACATTTAAAAATGTCAGTAATAGTGTCAATAGTGTTACAGCCCCAGGTCAGACTGACAAAATTAGGTAATGATCTGGCTAGGGACCAGTAACCTTTTTTAAAGTTGACAAGTAGCTCCCAGCTACTTACTAAGAAAATAAAGCAACAAGATTCGAAAACCTTAGCTTTAATACACTCAAAAGCTAATCACTTTCTCGACAACACTCACGTTCTGTTGGTTCACTTTCCATTTCTGGGTCTGTGCTCCTTTGGATTCTAGAAATTGTGCAGTGTGAACATTCACTTGCCCTGCTGCACAAAAAGTGAATGCTGCTTGTGAACTTCCTTTAACCCCACACTCAACTGCATTGAACTAATGGCACATAGCATCCTGTAAGCCCTGACGGCTCCCAGGGCTTTTCTGAGCCGTAAGCTCACACTTAGCTTTACTTCCTGGTTCCCTGGGGTCCAAACAGCACAGAAGCTGCTTTAGCAGCACTTTTTTTGGATGTATTTGCTTTTTCCAGCTCCTAAGCGCCTTACTGACTGACAGTCCAGAGTTAACAACTTTCTATCTCCATACAACTGACTAAACTGACTGTTCACTAACACTTGAACTGTGCTAACTGACCAGTGAAAACCTTACAATAAACCTTGCCATTATTCTAATGCAGCATTGAATGTAACTAACATTCTAGCCCATTCAAATGTAGCAGCTTCTTGGAGCGCTGCTCCTTGAATGTTGCTCTGTTCACGTGGCACAAATTGTATACAAAAAAATTCTTTTCATCACCATTCTGCTTGTTATTGCTGCTGGGAAATCATGAAACATTTTGAGAACAAAGCTTTCTGTCCTCTCACACTCTGTATTTTAACGCTAAGGGTTTGATTTTAGACAGTTGCGGTAAATAACTCACCTTTTCTGGTCTGGTTATGACTAAAATAAGGAGGAGAGATTCTAAACATTTTGTAAGATAACTTTCTGAATCTAGACTTTGCGATTGCTTGACTGCAACATATGCACTGTCCCTTTAGAATAGTCTTAGTTAATAACTAACTTCAGTTTATTGGAAAACGGAAAATTTTAATGCTTACTGAAAACTGAAAGTTGTTCAAGTTTTTTCCTCCTTTAATAACCAATACAGCTACACTATGTTAAGAGCCTAGAAATTGAAGGTTTTTGAATCAGGTTATCTAAATTCAAATCTTTAGTCAAAAATGGTTTGAAATTGCAAAGAACAAATCTATTATAAGAAGCAGATTTATTAGTTCACCTTTTATTCTTTAATGATATGTGGACATTGCTGGCAAGGTCAGCATTTATTGCCCAGCTCTCTTTGCCCTTGTACTGGCTGGTGTGCCAGCCATTTCAGAGAGCATATAAGAGTCAACCATATTGCTGTGGGTCCTGAAGACCAAATTGGATAAAAAGAATGGCTTTCCTTGCGTGAAGTAAAATTTAGATCAGGGAGCCAGATGGGCTTTTATGGCACTGGTGGAAGTTGACATGGTTCCAATTACTGAGATTGGCTTTCAATTTTGGATAAGTTAATTGAGTTGTAATCCATTAGTTGCTATGGTGAGTTTTGAATCCATGAGCCCAGGGCATTAACTTGGGTCTCTGGATCACTAGATCAGTGATGTTACCGTTTATGCAATCTCCCACAAATCTTTAAGTGGACTGCAGTCATTTTTCTTCCTTCCCAAAAAGGGGTGAGTCAAGGAAATGCAGAGGCTGAAGAAGCGGTAGTTGATGAAGAAACCATTTTAAACATAATGGAGAGCAGTCAGACGTTCTATCCGTCATCGCAAAGGTTAATTCATTCTTCAATTCTCAGTGAGTATGTCGGGTTCAACATTCCTTTGGTGCCATTGAAGTATTTTGACAAAATTGAAATTCATTATATGTATCTTCATTGGTTTTTATCAGAATTTAAGGCACTGATTACTATAGACTCTTGGCTAATAGCTCCTCTAAGTTTTTCAATTAAAAGCTACAGTTCCACTCCACGAACAGTGGAAATGGACAAAAGGAAGAAGACACAACGCTGCTCTGTACCTTGCCCACCAAGCCAAGATCCCACTGCCCTTGCACATACCTATATATTTTTCTAATTTTCTTCCTGTCTTGTCCTATCTGACTTCTTGTCGCCTTAAGATCAACCTCATCTTGACCTCGTTCCCAATCAACTGCTGTACTACCCAAGTTCTTTTCTGGATTCATGTGATAACCATAATTGTAATTGATTCCTCTTCTCAGATACTGTACCCCATTCCCTCAAAAGTGTTGTCATTACAACCTTTCTAAACCATCCCTCATGTCTTAAGGTTTATTTTCCCCTCACTTTTTTCCACTTCAGACTTCCAAATGTGGCCTCTTACCCAGAATTTAGTGTATGAATCTCCCCATTCCCATTTCCATCTCTGCTGTACTTTGTCAAGCACAGTTGAGTTACGGTATGACTGGTCTGCTATTCTTCCTCTTGCCAAATTATTGTAATGTTTGCAATACATGAATGGAAAAATTCAGTTAAGTATTCTTCCAGACTTGTTCATATGTGCCTTTCTCTTACCTGTCTTTATTGCCCGAACATGACTAGTCTTCTGTCACTCTGCATAGGGTGGGCCTTGTCTTTGCATATTCTTTGCAGCAAACTCTATCCTCTACCTTAACACCTCTGCTTTTCATCAGACCCAGTGCTGCCTTTCTAATATTTTTCCTTATTCATTCATGGGACACAGGTGTCACAGGCCAAACTGGCATTTATTGCCCATTCCTAATTGCACGGGGAAGTTGGCATTGAGTTACCTTCTTGAATCACTACAGTCCTTGAGACAGAGATCCAACATACCCACAGTGCTGTTGGGTAGCAAGTTGGAGGTTTTTGACCTGGCAACTGTGAATTATGGAACAGTGATATTGTTCCAAGTCAGCATGATATGTGGCTTTGAGGGGAACTTTTGGGTAATGGGACTCGTATGCATCTGCTGGCTTGGTCCTGAGTGGTGGAGGTTGCAGGTTTGGAAGATGGTGTCAAAAGAATCTTGGTGTTTTTCTACTCTGCATTTTATAGTTTGGTAGGTAAAGGGAATGAATGTTTAAATTTGTAGTTTGGCTGCCAATCAAGTGGGCTGCTTTTCTCCTGGATTGTGTTTAGCTGCTTCAGTATTGTTGGAACTGCAAGTGGAGGCAAGTGGTAAGTATTCCATCCGATTCTTGTTGTGACTTATAGATGTTAGTAAGGCTTCAGGCAGTGGGAGGTGAATGACTTGATGTAGAATTCCTTGGCTGTAACTTACTGTTGTAGCTGGTGGTTCAGTTGAGCTTTTGGCCAGTGGTAACTCCCAGTGTGCCTTTAGTTGGTGAGTCAGCAATGTTGATGCTGTTGAATGTCAATGATTGGCTTGTTTCTTGTTGAAGCTGGACATTGTAGGCATCTGTGTGGTGCAAATGTTGCTTGTTTATCAGACAAAGAGAAATTCATGTCCGTGTCTTGCTGCTTCCATACCTGAGGAATTGCAAATGGCGCTGAGCATTGTACAGTCGTTTTTGAACCTCCCCACTTCTGACCTTTTGTAATGGAGCGAAGGTTATTGAAGCATCTGAAGATGGTTGGGCCTCAGATAGTAACCTGAAGAACTCCAACTGTGTTCTCCTGGGACTGAGATAATTGACCTCTAACAACCGCAGTCATCTTCCTTGATGTTACAACTGAGGCTGGATAAGTTACTAATATGACCAACTACTTACAAAAATAAAAATTGCTGGAAGAACTGAGCAGGTCTGGCAGCATCTGTGGAGAGAAAGCACAGTGAGTGTTTCAGATCCTTTGACCCTGCTGAGTTTTTCCAGAAATTTCTGGGTTTTCTTTTTAATGATTTCCAGCATCCACAGTTCTTTCGTTTTTTTTTCCTAACCAATTATTCTAAATGTTAGGTAGATACATCCATCCACCAGGCTTCTTTATTCGAAATAAAATTATTGATTTATTGTGAAACCCAAAATTATTCTGGAAAGATGCAAATCTAATTAACACACATTGAAGTTGCAAAGTTTGATGTTTATTGTTCGAAACAACAACTGTGCATGCACACCAATTAAAAGAAAGAAAAGCCTGCTCTGTATGCATTTATTTCCTGAAAAAAATCTGCTTTTCTCCAATGATTGTTAGCTCTTGAAGGAAAATGAATAAAGGATGACATGTTCAAGCTGGTTACCTGTCGGCATTCTGGCACACGTCGATGGGTGTTAGTGTGATCTTCAAATGCAAAACAACAAATCAGCTCGGCGAGCCAACCAACCTTAACACCCACAATCTGAGCTATGGATCTACTCCAAACCCTTAGAGATCTGTGGGCACAACATGCTGAAATTGGCAAGAAAATGGGATGCAAAACAACAAACTAGCTCAGTGAGCCAGCCAACTTCAACATCAAATGCAGTTTATTAATTAGTTGAGACGGCAGAGACATTTTGAGGAGGCCAGTCTGGATCAGTGTTCCCATTAACGCACTGGACCCTCCATAAAGTATTTTCTCAGAAGGACAGCAGATACTTAAGAGTTTCTTTCTCTCATCCAGCTGCACCCCAACTGAATGTCAAACAATATCCAAAAATACAATCCTGACAAGTGCATGCTCTGTGAGTGATTTCCAATGAGCAAATCCGAGTACACTTGTTTCTGCTATAATCTGTGCTTCATCAAGACAAATTAGCTGTAGTGAGATTGAACAATGGACGCTGTTTGGATAACATGAACTTTCTGCTGTATGTATCAGTGATTTTCTACAGCAATTTCCCTATAACACGATTTTCTATAGTGCAAGGATGCAACTGTCGTGTTATAGGAGAACTACTTGTAATTGACTTAAGCCATAAACTTATAAGAATTATCTTGAAAGGTGGTTTGAGTCCTTTCAGTAACTCCTTTTCAAATAAAACAGTTGTGGTTTCTCTTCATTTTCTTTCGAATGAAAGTGTCCAGAATTCCTTAGATAAAAGTACTCAAACTGAAATAATAATGAAATTCCTCAATGATAGATGTAACTACAATCAGTCGAGTTTTCCACTTGATTCCCATTAAATCAAGTTTTAAGGGGGACCCTTTCTGCTGTAATTAGTCAAATACTGCCCTGATGTCAAGAGCAGTCAATCTCACTTCCCCTCTGGAATTCAGCTTGTTTCTCCGTGATTGGACTAAGACTATAACAATGTCAGTTACAGAACCCACACTGAGTCAGCAAGATGTTCCTAACCATGGCACTGTCAGAGACACTTTCCATCACTTTTCTGATCATCAGTATACTGATGAAATGGTAGTTGGACTGGGTTTATATATGTCCTGCTGGAAGTGGTCAGGACAAACTGGAAAAATTTTCTCATTGCCACAAAGATGCAGTTGTTGGAACTGTACTAGAACAACTTAGCTAGGGCTGTGACTTGTTCTGGAGCACTTTTAGCAGTTTCGTGTTATTACAAGTGTATTGAATTAGCTGAAGACTGGTCTCTGATGCTGGGTAGAGCAGGAGGGGGGCCGAGGTGGCTTCCCACTTGCTCTTTTGGCTGAAAATTGTTGCAAGTGCTTCAGAGGTATCTCTTACATTGATGCACTGGATTCCCCTGTCGCTGAAGATAGCATTATTTATGCAGTGTCCTCTTCCTGGGAGTTGCTTAGTTATCCACCAATATTCATGACTGGATGTGGCAGGACTACAGTGTAGATCTGATGTTGTGGAATTGTTAGCCCTATCTATGACTTA